>NC_056746.1:1365738401-1365750901 GCF_019279795.1 Protopterus annectens
ATATATATATATATATATATATATATATATATATATATATATACATATATATATACATATATATATATATATATATATATATATACATACATATATATATATATATATACATACATATATATATATATATATATATATATATATATATACATATATATATATATATATATATATATATATATATATAATATGTGTGTGTACTAAATTTAGGTGAAACACCTAAACGTTAGCATCTGAAACTTTCAAAACATGCGAACATTGACAGACTTTCACAGAAGATATACTGAGCACAAATCTGACAGTTGCAAAATTAAATATGAAAAATAAGAAAAAACAACATGCATTTTGCCAACTAAACAGATATCGGCCAACACTAGCTTTGGCAATATTCATTTCTCGCATATATTCACACAGACACACACAAACACACATACACACACAGACACACACAGACACACACAGACACACACACACACACACACACACACACACACACACACACACACACACACACACACACACACACACACACACACACACACACACACACACACCACACACACACACACACATACAAAGCACACACATACATGCCTTGCATCAGTCAGGCCATTCCTTCCTGATGTGGGGGGATAAGACCTGGACCCATTCACTCTGCGGATGGAGTAAAGGTCTACAGCACGTTTTTTCTGCTGCAAGGGCAAAAGCTCTCTTATCTGATTCTGTCCCCTCAGAGCTCAGATTTAAGGCAGGCTTTCTGTAGTCATGTGACAACCCCCACCTGGCCTAACTCATCCCCATGATGGCCACTGGGATAACCCTAAGAGACTGATGATTAGCATAGAAAGCCATTTGGCTTATTTGCGGCATGTAGTTACTACAACCCAGTTCTCGGCTGCATCCTTTAATACCCCAATTTGCTGGCTGGTTTTCATCAGTGCAGCAGTTCTAGCCCTGCCTTCTTCTTAGGCTTGGTGAGCCAGAGTCAAACACTCACACCCACCCCTCCCTCCCTTGTTTCTTCCAATGATATGGAACACTGCTCAATACTGGATCATTGGGTGCAATAACAGTTTTATTTCTCTATATCAGAAAGCTGGAGACTGAAAAATATATCTTGTAGCTGCACTATTTATTTTATTTATTTATATATTTATTTGCATTTGTTTACTGGGAAAGTCCACTGGACCATTCAAAACCCATTTTCAGTGTCAGCCTTATATCTTGTAATTGCTCGATATACTATGACCCCTTAAGTAAGCAAGTTAATATTTCAGTTCGCAAGTAGATAATCCTCCCTCCTTGATCTTTAGTAAGAAAAAAATTCTGAGCTTGTTTTCTGCCTTTCCTGTAACTAGTCTAGCCCAGATACAGATTTGCTGTATCCAGGACTATCTGTAAGCTTCTGAGTCCCCCCACAAGCCTTTCTGTGTTGGAGGGAAGCCCTCTAGCTTATCAGTGGGAGTGGTAAGTACTAGGTAGCCTATCTACCACAAGAGTGGTTTCTGGCCCAGAAATTGTAGTTTATTAGCTGTGTGGGCAATTTTTCCATATCTTTCAACTTTCTGGTTTAAAAGCCTGGATTTGCGCTTGTTTCCTGCCTTTCTGGTAACTAGTGTAGTCCAGATACAGATTTTCTATATGCAGGACAGTTTGTAAGCTTCTGAGCCCCTCCCAAGCCTTCCTTTGTTGGAAGAAAGCATTCTAACTTATCAGAGGGAGTGGTAAGCACTAGGTAGCCTATCTAATATGATTAGTTTCTGGCCCAGAAATTGTAGTTCATTGACCGTTTGGACAGTTTTTCCATCTCTTTCAAGTTTCTGGTTTAACATCCCATGTTTGCGCTTGTTTCCCACCTTTTCTGTAACAAGTGTAGTCTAGATTCAGATTTGCTGTATCCAGGACTGTTTGTAAGCTTCTGAGCTCTCCAAGCCTTCTTGTGTTGGAGGAAAGCCTTCTAGCTTATCAGTGGAAGTGGTAAGCACTAGGTACCTATCTACCACAAGAGGACTGGTTTCTGGCTCAGAAATTGTAGTTCATTGGCTGTTTGGGCAGTTTTTTTTCCCATCTATTTCAACTTTCTGTTTTAAAATCCCACATTTGGGCTTGTTTCCCACCTTTCCTATAACTAGTTTAGTCCAGATACAGATTTGCTGTATCCATGACTGTTTGTAAGCTTCTGAGCCCCCCCCCCAAGCCTTTCTGTGTCAGAGGGAAGCCTTCTAGCTTAGTGGGAGTGGTAAGCACTAGGTTGCCTATCTACCACAAGAGGAGTGGTTTCTGGCCCATAAACTGTAGTTTATTGGCGATTTGGGTAGTCTTTCCATCTCTTTCAACTTTCTGGTTTAAAAATCCATGTTTGCGCTTGTTTCCCACCTTTCCTGTAAGTAGTCCAGTCTAGATACAGATCTGCTGTATCCAGGACTGTTTTTCAGCTTCTGAGCAGTGCCAAAGTCTGCTCTTCAACTTTTCCCTTAGCTCTGCAAGTTCTCTCTTCTACTGCACATTTACTAGCTTATTAGTCTAGCACTTTACCAGACTTCTTGTAGCAATTATTGTAGCACACAAAAATGTTACCAGCACTAAACGTTCTACAAGGAAACAGCTCCACTCATCATTAATGCCCACCACTTCAGGCATATATAAAGGTCAGTTTCCTGTGCTTTCTCCTATTAACCTGTTGAACTTGGGCATCCTGAGGCAATGTAGCAACTGCCTCATGTACACAGACAACCCTTTCCTCTTACCTCCCAACACTCAGACTTGCGAGAGATGCACTTATATATCCAAGTTGGTAGCCATGCACTCTACAGCCAAGACCGGAATAGCTGGTCAAGAGAAGAAGGTCAACACTTGCACCACACCACATGGAACACACATCCCTCCAGAACACACACCAGCACTGCCTTCACATAAAAATACAAACCAAACAAACTTCGTGGAGGCTCTCAATAAAAATCTGTCCAAACAGCAGAGACCCCCCCAAGGCAGAAACACACTCGACCACCACAATACTAATCATGAGACATATAACTCTCCTAAACAGTGTGCCACTCAACCAAAGCCCCTAGGCAAAACAGCATGCCCAACACACTGGTCATAGGTGACTCGATAGTGAGGTACACTGATGTCCCACTTACTAGGTTGAATAAGGAGAAAGTAACAGTCAGCTGCCTGTCAGGTGCCAGGATCTGCCACATAACGCATGCACTCAGGTTCCTCAACAGCAGGTACAGATATGACTCTGTCATTGTACATGTGGGTGTGAATGACCTGAGATGTACCCCCTGGACTACATGAAAAGAGACATGAAGGAGGTCTCAGATTATGTAGCCCAGGCGGGTGTGACCCCAGCCCTGAGCAGCATCCTAGCATCACCCAGAATGATACCACAGTACAACAATTGGTTAAGTTTCTGGTGTCATTCTAAGGTGATCCATTATCTGTCTGCCTGGGATGACATGATTGACAGACCTCGATGCTTTGTCAGAGATGGCTTGCATCTCTCATCCCTGGGCTTCCG
Source organism: Protopterus annectens (assembly GCF_019279795.1). Taxonomy (NCBI): domain Eukaryota; kingdom Metazoa; phylum Chordata; order Ceratodontiformes; family Protopteridae; genus Protopterus; species Protopterus annectens. The sequence continues at coordinate 1,365,741,925 of NC_056746.1, forward strand.
GATACTGGCCAAGGCTCTTGCCACCCGTATAGTGCCTTTTTTAGGCAGTGTTCAAAAGACCAAATTACCACCGTAACAACTACTAATAAATGCAATCTGAGAGTCATGCTGCTCAATGCTAAAAGTCTAAATTTCAAAATGCACTCAGTTGAAGAACTCCTTAAAATGGAGAACATCAACATTTGTGCTGTAACAAAAAACCTGGTTCAAGGCAGCAGCAAACACCTCTGCACTACCAGGCTATAACTCATTCCAGACCTTTCAGCCCCAGAACTTGGATAAAAACGTCAAAGGTGGTGGTTCCATATTCATAAAGGATGCGCACACCTCCAGACAAGTAGCCCAACATAACGCAGCAGAGATTCTTCAGGTGCAGCTAAAATTGGGTAAGACAGAGATTCAGGTCGTAGCATACTATAGGTCCCCAACCCTGTCCCAAGACTCACACTCCACGTTCCTAAGCACCCTGAATAATATTAGGGACCAATCTAACACTCTCATACGAGGTGACTTCAACTACCCCTCCATTAACTGAGAAAACTACTCATGTACCAATACACCTGCCCAACGTTTCTTGGAATCCATTAATTCCAATGCCCTGGACCAGCTCATTCTTACCCCTACTAGAGGTAGTAACATCCTTGACCTGGTCGTTGCTAACATGGGCAACTATTGCTCTACACCAAAAGTCAACTCCTCCCTGGTTAGATCTGACCACATACTAATCACCTTGGAAATCCACATCCCTCCCACCCCCACCCGCCTGCAAAGGTAACCACCATGAAAAACTTCTCCAAAGCTAACTTTGGGCTCCTAAAAACAGAGGTGGCTAACTTCACGCCACCCATGCAAATGGAGAATAGTCGCATGACTGACAAATCATACACCAATGCACTGTACGAACATGTACACAAATGCATGGATCTTGCCATACCCAATAGAACCACGACACTCACCTCCAAAAATAGGAAGCCAATCTGGTGGTGCCTTGCTATAAACAAACTCTACAACAGAAGGATGAAAGTGATGAGGAATCAGGTGAATCCCAAGACTGGAAAAACTCCCTTATCAGCCACAACAAAAAGTGGAGAACCCTCATCAAATCCGCTAAAGCTACCTATGAAAACAGAATTGCGGCAGATATTAAAGACAACCACAAGGCCTTCTATAGTTATGCTAAGAATCTCCATGGCAATACTCAGATTTGCTCTGAGCTACTGCACAATGCTACCTCCTATACTGAGCCAACAGATATTGCCAATATACTGGCCAACAGATTCAGTGCCAACTTTACCCCTCTGCTTCCTCCCAAAGGACCAATCACAATACCAGTATATTGCCAGGCACCCAGTATTACTGTGGCACAGGTGAAAACAGCACTGTCCAAGGCCAAAAATACAGCTTCTATGGGACCTGACAATATCCCTGGCTGTGATCTACATGAACTACAGAGTGAACTGGCACCTCACCTGTGTGCCTTGTTCAATCACTGCCTCACCTCAGGCTTTGTCCCTTCCGAATGGCGCACTGCTACAGTCATCCTTTTCCACAAAGGAGAGCAACTACAGACCCTGGGAACTATCGCCCATTAGCCTAACGAATCTGATATGCAAAGCTATGGCACGCATCATCATGGACCTAATAAACAGGGATATAGGGAATTTCTAAACTCTGGATCCTGCTCAGTTTGGTTTTGTGAAGGGTAGATCATGCCTGCTCAACTTGGTCAACTTCTTTGAGTTAGTCCAACCAAAGAAAGATGGTACGAGTGAAACGCAAAACCAGGAACAAAAAGAAATCACTCGTGGAGACCCAAATAAGGGTATGAGCACAACAGCAAGGACACGAGGAGCTCAGTGTCTCTCCAGCAGTATTCAAAGCAGATGTGTGGTTTATCTGATGAAGAAGCTCGAAAACGTATTTCTTGGAGAAAAGCATTATTAAATCCTTTCTGATTTATTCTTGGTGTTTTTGCCTTATCTTGACTATGGTAGTGGTATTCTTCCACTGTTTACCATTGGATTTATTGCTGTTGTGCTCATACCCTTATTTGGGTCTCCACGAGTGATTTCTTTTTGTTCCTGTCTTTGAGTTAGTCACCAGAGCTGTGGATGAAGGCAAGGGGGTTCACTCAGCCTACCTTGATCTAGCCAAGGCCTTTGATACCATTCCCCACTCAGGAATCATAGAAAAACTCAGTAAGCTAGGCATCAATCCCTATATCACTAGGTGGGTTGCAAACTGGCTCATAGATATAAGCCACAGTGTGAAAGTAGCTGACTCCAAGTCAGACTGCCAACCACTCATGTGTGGAGTCCCATAGGGTTCAGTCCTGGGTCCTCTCCCGTTTAGTATCTACTTCTCTGAAGTCCAGGCCAACACAAAGGGACTCTGGCTGACAAAGTTTGTAGATGATTGCAAGTCAGGAGCTATTATTAACTCCCCAAGTAATGTTGACATCCTACAGAAAGTCCTCACTGAGACCAATCACTTGTATCAGAACCATTGCCTTAGGCTCAATGTCAAAAAATGTGTCATCATCCCCTTTGGGAAATACCCAGTTCCCATGAATTACCACATCGATGGCAGTCCAGTGAACACAGAAGGTGTTATAAGAGATATGGGAACACAGGTTGACAGTAACCTCTCTTTCGATCACCACATTGCCACTGTGGTCAGAAAGTCCTTCTATGTGGCACATCTCATTACTAAGGGTTTTGCATCCAGGAAGAAAGAGGTCATTGTCTCCCTCTACTCTTCCCTCATTAGGCCAATCATCGAGTACAATGCCCCATTTGGCATGTACCTTACTAGACAACTGGAGAGGCTGCAAAAGTACCTCACAAAGAGGATTCTAGGCCTTAAACACTTGTCCTATATGGACAGACTCAAAAAACTCCAACTATTCTCTGTCTCATATCGCCTACTTAGAGGTGATCTCTGCTTATAAAGCCATGTCTGACCCAGCTCTGTTTAGAAATGCTACATATTAAGAAATCCCATTCCCTCCACACCACACACTCCAGAGACCTCAACCTCATTACCACAATCAACAGAACGTGCTGGAGGGACAGGTTCATAACCCAGAGACTGCCCATGCTATGGAATAGACTTCTCATACATGTCAAACAGAGCACCTCACTGGCCCTGTTCAAGAGAAATCTTGATGAGTGGATGGGAAATAGAAAATTCACCCTGGGGATCACTGCAGTGGCTCTACTTGACAGAGGCACTGGGAACTACGGTCAGGTGGCATGATGCCAGGGTAATCCGATGGGTTAGGCTTGTAAAGGCTCCAGGGCCATTAGCCTAGTAGACACCTATGAACTTATGAACAAGTGAGTGTCCCAGTCAACAAATGTATTTAAAATAAATAAATAAGTAATTAAAAGTTTAAATCTTTCTGTATAGAAAGGGCAGTTGCTGCACTTGTTTGATCTACATTTTATTTGATTGATGGTACTAACATTTGCTTGGCAAATTACTTGAATTCCAAGGAAATGATGGTTCTCATTTCTGTCAGACACAATAAGCTGCAAGTATCTTGAGAGGGACCCTTCAAAGTGGTAAGGGAGGTCAGTGATGGTCAGTGATGTTAACTACATGGCAGAGCTGCTAGGCAGGAGGAAGTGGCATTCTTACAACAGTGGCCATTTTGACCAAAAGTTAGTTCACAGTGCACATTAAGTTTGGCCCTTCCTACCATAGTAGCTGTGTTTGGTCCATTTCCAGGTTACATTACAAAACTCACCCTGGGGATCACTTCAGTGGCTCTACTCAACAGAGGCACTGGGAACTAAGGTCGTGTGGCATGATGCCAGGGTAATCCTATGGACTAGGCTTGTAAAGGCTCCAGAGTCATTAGCCTAGTACACACCTATGAACCTATGATCACCTTTAGCCAGATGAATGATATTGCATCTTCCAGTTTACACATATATTTGTACATTTTATCTATATATGCATCCGGTCCTACAGGATTGCATGCATATTCTGTAATTTTAAACATAATATATGTTTAATGTTTATTTATGCTTAGGAAGATGACCATAACTTGTAAATATTTGAGAGACATTGCCTCTAGCAAATCTTCAAGTAAGAATCTCAGACCTTTGTGGAATAGACATCACTGGATCTAGTAAGGAATGTGGAACATCATGAGTCTCTTCCATTGGTTACTCATCAACGGTCTTATTTTATTTTATTTTGAACTCCTTAACCAGGGTAGTGGACTGATTCCAAAGGCTACTTTTCAGACTCAGCCCATGTAAAACACAACAGTCTGTTGTAAGTCATGAAATTAAAACTGATTATTTTTTATAGCCTGTTTCCTTGCTCTAAATGTATATCGACATTTTACAATAAGACCCTTCCTTGCTCTAAATGTATATCAAAACTTTACAATAAGATAGCTGATGGCTCTGGCCTGTAATTAAATATTTCTCTTTCTGCTTTCTTCTGTTTGTATCTTTATGTCATAAATTCTAGAAAGAACTGCCATTATATCAGCTGCCGGTTTGCATTTAGCAGCATCTGTTCACTGAGATTTGCAGATATAACTAAAATTATCAAGTGAAGTGTGCCTGTATTTGAAATGACTCAGCCACATTTTCCTTGTCAAGCAGCAATTTATCAAGGTGGACTTGTCTTCAGCTAACTGATCACTATGTGCAGACAATGGACTTGGTTTAATATAAATAACCCCCTGCATAGGTTTGCAGGTATTTATTTAAGCTATCAATCCGTGAGGCTCTTTATCAGCTCAGCCATGCATTTGCAATGAGTTTCTAGTCATAAGTACCAAGCCCTTGGAAGTCGTGTATAATCCTAGGTAAGATAATCCTTTAGTATTGTGTGGGAAAACCCTTTTTATAGTAAGTGTGAATAACCATAACCCTGGTTATTTGCATGTTAACTCTATTTATAAGGAGGAAGTGTGCCAAACCAGGGGTGAACTCATGGTTTCTCATCCATGCATCCAGATGTGCTTGAATAAAGTAAAAGACATACTTAACTTCACATGGAGAGGAAGGTGGTTACAGACATGTGGTATTCTCTGTGAGACATATCTATTCCTCCAGCAAATTCAGTTTATGTTGCATTAGACACCGAGGCCTCTATAGTGGGTGTTTCTTGTACTATTGGACTTGCAGATATGTAGATCTGAAAGGATGGGGTAAACAATATGTGAAACAGATATCTACCCCTTAGCAGCTTGTAGGAAATTGACTTGAGGCGGTCAGTGTAGCTTTTTTGATTTAGTCTCCTGATTTTGTTGTTGAGAAAACATAGTTGCTTGAGTTGAGGCAGGTGCTTGGACAGATACATCCCAAGAGGGGCATTATATGCAAGGAGTGGCCTAATAATTGTTGTGTACAGTGCAATGATTACCTCCATAGATTTGTAAGACATATCCCTGATAATAAGTTGTCCTATAAAGAAAGACTTCTTAACAATAGTCAACACTTGATGGTCGAAGAACACCTCATTGACTATATATGTTCCCAGGTCCATCATTACTGGGTCAGTTTTCAGGGTAGTTCTGTTGATGTGCTAGTTACAGGGGATATATTGCTTGCTAAATGATACAGTTATGCACTTTGTGGCATTTAGTTTTAAGCCATGCTTTTGACACCAAATATTTGTTTGTGACAAGCTTACTAAAAGATCTGGGTCTATTCTGGAAAGTTTATGATGGCACCTAGTTTACAGTAGCCAGCAAACCTTATTGGCTATAAGCCCTCAACATTTCCCTTGAACTCTGAGAAGTAGATGCCAGAAAGAATTGGTCTGAGGATTGACACCTGGAGTACTCCACTAGTGACAGTTCTCTGGGTGGAGATATATCTGCCCACCCTAATTTTTTGAATTCTATTTGTGGGCCAGTTTTCTATCCAATGAGTTACAGAGAGTTTTATATTTAGCTGGATGAGTTTATTAACTATACCTGAATGGGGGTGGTGTTGAATGTCTTTGCAAAGTCCAGATATGTGGTGTAAGGTTTTTCCTCAGCCAATGCTTTGGTGACCTTCTTGAAAAAGTTAACCAGGTTGAGTAGGCAGGGTCTGCCTTAAAAAAAAAAAATGAACGGGCTAGGGTTGGCAGTTTGAAGATTGCTTGTGTCTTCATTTATTAATTTCATGATGATCCTTTCCACAGCCTTGCAGATGAGGCTGGTCACGCTTACGGGTCTATAGTTTCCCAGTTCGGCTGAAGCTCCATTCATTTTGTACAAACCCTGTTTGGAGGTTAATACTGAAATGCCTCTGTGTGTCTGGGGGGTGTTAAGAGGTCATGTTTCAGGCTGACCATTAAGTGTCCTAGTATATTATCTAACCCCAGAGTTCTTGGCCTTGCATAGTTTCTTGAGAACTTGTTCCCAGAGATATGAGGGGAAAATGTAGGTGCCGATAACAGGTCTGGGCAAGAGAGGCAGGGGGAGGGGGAGAGGGGATGCTAGGGCTAAATTTGTCCACTAATAGACTTGTTTTACCTAAGACTTAGAGTACATTGTATAATTTATGATTTTGCACATTACGTATGAGGTTTCTAACATAGTTTAAAAAGGTTTTATGATTGTTTTTTGCCTAGATAGCTATTTTTACCTTGTATCTAGGTTTGGTTGATTTAATCACAGTCAGAAGTTCTCTGTTAGCCTTAGTAAGAAAATTTTTGGCATTTGGATAATAGGTTCATAGGTTCATATGATGATACTAGGCTATTGGCCTGGAGGCCCTTATAAGCCAAGCCAAGAATTTCACCCATATTCCCTCAAAGTCAGCACCCATTTCCCCTGTCCAGCAGGGACACAGGTGGGATCCCAGGGGTATATTTTCTGTTTCCGATCCAGTCATTCAGGTTTCTCTTAAAGAGGGCTAATGAGGTACTCTGCTTGACATGGAGAGAAAGTCTATTCCACAGATGGGGGAGTCGTTGGAATACAAATCCATCCTGCCAACAAGTTCTATTAATGTCACAGACCAGGTTGAGACCTTGTGTGTGGGTTGCGTGAGTGGAGTTTGACTTACAAATATGCTGCAACTCCATCAAGGCTGAGTCTGAGATGGCCTTGTATGCCAGACACAGGTCGCCTCTGAGCAGTCTGTACAAGACTGAGTAGAGGAACAGGGGTTTTAGCCTATCTGTATAGGATAGGTATTTGAGACCCGGGATTTTCCTTGTCAGGAACCTCTGTGGTCTCTCCAACTGCTCCATGTGCTTGGCAAGGTACATGCCGAAGGGGACATTGTACTCAATAATGGGTCTGATAAGGGAGGAGTACAGAGATGTTATGACCTTATTGTTCCTAGATGAAATACCCTTACTTATGAGGTGGGACATGTACAAAGCCTTACGTACAACGGAGGCAACTTGGTGGTCAAAAGTCAGGTTGCTATCAACCTGGGTGCCCAAGTCCCTCATGACATTTTCCCCAAAGGGGATAATGATACATTTCTTGGCATTCAGTTTGAGGCCATGCCTCTGGCACCAGTCATTAGTTTGGTTAAGCCTTCTTGGAGGATGTTCACATCACTAGGGGAATTTATGACAGTTCCCAGCTTGCAGTCATCTGCAAACTTGGTTAGCCACAGACCACTGGGTTTGGCTTGCACCTCACAAAATTATATCCCAAACATTAGAGGCCCTAAGACCGATCCTTGGGGTATGAAACTTATTAAAGGTCTACTACTAGAGGTGGCTTCTCCTATTTTGACCGAGAGGGTTCTATCAGTGAGTCAGTTAGCTACCCATCTGGTAACATATGGATTGATATCTAGTTGGGAGTGTTTATCTATTATGCCTGAGTAGGGAATAGTGTCAAAGGCTTTGGCTAGGTCAAGGTAGGTGGCATGCACTGCCTTGCTGTCATCTATGGCTTTGGTGACTGTCTTGAAGAAGGTGACCAAGTTTAACAGGCATGATCTCCCTTTGACAAAACCAAACTGTGTGGGATCAAGTGTTTGGAGGTTGCTAATGTCCTAGTTTATAAGGTCCATGATAATGCATTCCATGGCCTTGCAGATCAGGCTAGTTAGGCTGATGGGCCTATAACTGCCTGTGTCGGTGGCCGCTCCACCTTTGTGTAGAGGGATGACAGTGGCTGTCCTCCACTCTGCTGGGATGAAGCCAGTGTACAAGCTTTGGTTGAATAGGGTGCCTAGTGGTGCTGAGAGCTCTTGCCTGAGTTCATGTAGGACACAGCCAGGGAAGTTGTTGGGTCCCATGGAGGCTGTATTTTTTTGCTTTTGAGAGGGCATTAATAACCTTCTTCCTGGTGATGAGGGGAGGGGGCAGGTGCTGGGGATGTCCTGGTTTACTGATGGGGCACAGGGGTGAAGTTTTCACTGCACTTGACTGCCAGCAGGTTGGCTATATCTATGGTGTTTGTGTATGTGGTATTCTTGACCACCACTTCAGAGCAGATTAGAGAGTTACTTTTGAGATTGCAGACATATGTGAAGAAGGCCTTGTGATTGTCCTTAGTGGATGTGGTCAATTTGGACTCGAAGTTAGCCTTAGAGGATTTCACCAGTGACCTTATTTGTTCATTCAGACAAAGGAGAGATTGCTTCCAACTTGGCACCTTATTGGTCCTGGACAGCATTTTTTTCCTTTTATTATAGAGTCTGTTTATTGCTACTGTCCAACAGACAGGTTTACTCTTTCTTGAGGAAGATGATTTTATCCTGTCAGGTATTGCTGAGTCCATGCAGCTATGTAGGTGTTCATATTGTTTTATGGTGTAGGCTCGGACTTTAGTGCTTGATTCAACTGAAGGGATGGTGGCTGTGAAGCTGCTTATACCTGCTTTCAGGACGGTATAGTCAGCTTTGGAAAAGTTTATTGTTCGACCTTGGCAAAGGGGGGGGGGGATCAGGGGAGATGGTGGCTTTGAAAGTGATCGCTTTATGGTCGGATCTTACCAAGGAGGATGACACTGTAGGGGTGCTACAGAGGCTACTCATGTTGGTTAGTA
>NC_056746.1:1365755901-1365760901 GCF_019279795.1 Protopterus annectens
TGTCAAAGGCTTTGGCCAGGTCAAGGTATTTGGTGTGCACCGTCTTCCCCTCATCCATGGATCTGGACACTGTCTCAAAGAAATCTTAACAAATTTAGCAGACATGACCTCCCCTTGATGAAGCCAAACTGTGCGGGATCAAGTGTTTGGAGGTTGCCAACGTCCTTGTTAATGAGGTCCATGATAATCCGTTCCATGGCCTTGCAGATTAGGTTAGTTAGGCTGATGGGTATATATTTATATATATATATATATATATATATATATATATATATATATATATATATATATACACACTCAAATTAACATTTTCTTCACTGTTTTGAGTGAAAGGATAGAATTATTTAAGATTCAGGAAGAAATCTGACTTGAAGTTGGATTAGAAGTGCTATGGGGCTGAACAGTAAGTTCACTGAATGACTGCAGAGCAGACCCCCAAAGGTCTCAGACAGACAGACATACATACATGGGCTCCATTCCATCAACCTTTCAAAAAACACATACACACAAAGCACACATTTTGATTCCCAACCCGTATGTAAGAAAAACAGCCTTTAAGCAGTATCAGTGACTCCCTCCCCTACATTATATATTGGTCTACTTCAGAAGACTGATAAACCAAAAGACTGAATCCCAAAAGACTGAAAATTCAAAATACTGAACACATTTTAATGCAGGGGGCAACCTCCTGCACCTCTCATGTGGGGGCAACCCCCTGCACCTCTCATGTGGGGGCAAACCCCCTACACCCCCTGCTAACTATGTATACCAACTCCAAGATCACGCAGCAGGGGAGAATGAGCAAATTCCATCATTCAGTATTTTGAATTTTCAGTCTTCTGAAGTAGACCCATATATATATATATATATATATATATATATATATATATATATATATATGTATATATATATATATATATATATATATATAGTGATAGATACAGATAAATACAGATATATTGAATCTAATTTTAGGGTAGGATACTCTGACCTTGGCTGTTTTCCCCCTTAAAAAAGAGCAATTAATAGTCAGCCAAGTTAATGCATTTGAGTTAAAAAAGAAGAAAAGAAACATGCATGACATGACAAAATATATTTGCTGTAATGTAAAATGGACATATGAGTCTGTCTTATTTACCCCTGAAATATTATATTATCAAAAAAATGAACAAGGTATAACACATGCATTCCACCAAGTTAAAGACTAAATGAAAAAATAACAAGCCATTAATGTAAGATAAGTAGTACACCGTAGTGACTGGATAGTCATATTTCTATGTGTTTTCTACAGAGTTTAAATGATATATTGAAGCATAATGGTTCTTTTGTTAGTAGGTTAGTAAGCACAGATTAGGCTAGGTGCCCTTGTGGGACAATCTAAGCCTAGCAAATTTTCTTCAAATTTGAGACACAAACCCTGAACCTTATAACTGTGAGGTAAGCACTTAGGTTCATAGGTATTTACTAGGCTAACGACCACAAGGGCTTTTTTAAGCCTAGCCATGCATTCCAAATCTCTGACAAGTTCTGATGCCCTTGATAAGTGTAATCAGGAGCCTGGGAGATGAACCATTTATAGGTAACCTGTGTCCATTAGAGACATAGATGCCAAAGCAGGGGTGAATTTCTGTTTCCCATCCAATTGTCCAAGTTGCACTTGAATTGGGTTAGGGAGGAACTCTGCTTCACATGGATAGGGAGCCTGTTCCATAGGCAGGGTAGTCTCTGGGATACATGCCTATCTCTCCAACAGGTCCTATTTATACCACTGTCAAGGTTTAAGTCCTTAGAATGGATAATTCTGGTGCTGTTTGTTTTGTGGATATGTAGGAAGTCCTTCAGAGTGGGGTCTGACAATGCCCTGTATTCCAGACATAGATCTCCCCTCAAAAGCCTGTAGGAGACAGAGTACAGGGATAAGGCCTTGAGGCAGTCTGCATAGGACATTTTACTTACGCCCTGCATTGTTTTAGTGAGGAACCTCTGTGGACGTTCCAACTGTTGGACATCCCTGGTTAGGTACATACCAAAGGGGGCATTTTACTCAAAGATAGGTCTGATGAATGCTTAACACAGTGGAACAATGACTTCCTTGGACTTAGATGCCATGCCTTTGTTTATAAGTTATGCAACACATAATTATTTCCTCACCACTGTAAACATATGATCGTCAAAGGCTAGATTACTATCTGTGTGTCCTTGAGTCCCTGACTACTGGGTAAACTCTAAGGGGTGTGCTGTCAATATGAAAGTTACCAGGGATGGATGACTTCCCAAAGGATACTATTATGCATTTCCTGCCATTTAGTTTTAGTCCATGGCTTTGACACCAGTTGTTTGTCTGTGTCAGCCCCTTCTAGAGAACATTTGTGTCAGTGTGAGATTCAATGACAACTCCTAATTTGCAATCATCTTCACATTTAGTTAGCCAGAGAACACTGACATTGGCCTTGACTTCTGAGAAGTAAATGCCAAAATGGAGTGGTTCAAGGACTGATCCCCGAGGGACTCCACTTGTGACTGACCTCTTTGTAGAGATGGACTCCCCAGTTCTAATTTCTTGGGCCCACCTTCTTGCAGAGGGATGACTGTTACTTTTCTCCATTCATGAGACAAAAAGCCTGTTTGGAGGCTACATGTTTAATGTTATTTATCAGGCATCCTGGGATATTGTCTGGGCCCATTGTTGCAGTGCTCTTGGTCTTAAAGAGAGTAATAAGGACCTGTTCCCTAGTGATAGGGATTTGACCATTATGCCAACCCCCTGACCTCTGTAAATGCCCCCCACTTAATCATATGCATCTTAACCACACTTCACTAATTAAAAATGCAAACTGAAATTAGATTATTAAATGAAAAGCAAAACATACGTAAATGATAATATTAAAAATAAAGATACTTCAAATGTAAGTGTTCAGTCCTTTTGAGAAATACTTGGATGAGTCATGCAGTATACGTCTTTGACCTTCATCAGCAGAACTACATCACTTTATGTCTTAATATCAATAATTAATTCCGGAAGTTTGGAGCAAAATAAAGTATGTAAAAGTAAGGATTAAACACTATGTTCTGGATTTTAATTCTACCCATCTCTGAATGCTCTTAGGAATCAATAGACCCTTCCAGGCATTGCAAAGTTCTTCTTTATGTATTAATCAGATAATCCTACTAAGCAAAACTGCTTCTTTTCTGAGGCAACGTAGGAGCATCTATACTAAAGAGATTTCATTAGACTCACGTAGCTTACAAGTGGAAACTGATGACCTCAACCCCAGGGCTGCAGGATGCAATGTGCTAAACTTACAAAGAAGTCTGTCAGACAGTTCTGCAGGCTGCAGGTCATAAAACAGCAATGATAAATTGAAAGACTTGAAAAGATTGTCCAAGCAACAGAAGACGTGACACATGGCACTGCTGTGAAAGTTTAGTACATAGAGATACAAAGTTATGTAACTTAAGGATACAGAAGAAACATTTGAGATGTCATATCTGATTAATTCTACAGCAGCAAGATCAAAGAAAACAGGCATGGAGTTTGAAGTTTATTCATAATACAATCTGCTTCTTACTCATGCCATAGTCAACCTATCACATTACCAAAACTTTCTCCCCAGTTACCCCAATAACATTCATTTTGAAGTGTCTTGTTTGCTTGTGAATATTTTCCTGTATTTCTATTTGCTGATAATAACTTGCTGGCTTCAGTTTTATCCTAACCTAACTCTTCCTGCTATTAATGCATCTTTGTTCCCATTGTATGTGAGAAATCTAGTTGATCGAGCAACCACTACATCAAACTACACATCGTCGAGATGAAAGGATTGAACAGTTGAAACATCGAATGTTCAGGCCATTGAATCCAAACTCATTGGAGTGCATTGGTTGGTGAATTAGTCAATATTATTAGCTATAAATCTACGTACATTTTATGCTGTTTAAGCAATTTAAACACATTTATAATGAATGATATCTAAGATGTTGGCCAAACAATGTACTTTGAGTTTAGATTCAACAGCATGAATGCTTGACGTTTAAACTGTTCGATCTTTTCATCTCGATGATATGTACTTTGATGTAGTAGTTGTCCAATCTTGTCAAATAGATCCATATGTGAGACCTGAATAAATATTGTTGAGTACAAGAAATTAACAAAAAAAAAAAAAAAAAAACGTATAAAAGCTGTGAATACAACCGAAATGCTAAGGTGGAAGGCAGTGTAGGCTGTTGTATTTTCAAGTTATATTCAACAACCAAATCCAATAAATAAATAAATATGCAAAATAAACTTTGCATACCTTGACACTAATATTTATCTGTAATGTCAGGCTTCATTCCTTCATTGGTAGAACTACCACTTTCATATTTTTCTCTTCTCCTTCACCATCTTCTATGCATTACAGCTTTGTAATGCCTGCAAGGATACATTTATTTAATCACCTATGACTTTCTAGGGAAATCAAACAGTCCAAATCACACATCAGCACTTCTTTTTACTTAAAAAAAAAAAAACAAGCTTAGTAATTGTTTTACGTTGAGTCAAACAGAAGGGTAATGTTTTAAATGCTAGTGATAGACTGTACATTGTTTATTTCTTATAAAAAATTCCCAATTTGATTGTCTACATAAGAAATCTTACCTTTTGAAATATTAAAAAGTTCAAAAAATGTAATTGTATCTCATTTCATTTTCATTTCAAAAGCTGATCTCATTATATGGGCAACATAGTGGTACAGAAGTTGAATTGTTTAGTCTCATAACATTCAGTTCTCTCTGGAGCATCTGTGTGTCGTCATTATGTCTGGCTGAGTTTTCAGTGGTGATTTGGTTTCTTCAGATATGCAAAAAGACCTGGTATAGGTGAAATGAAGATCCTCTAAACGGGTCATATCTGTGCCTATAGAGTGTGTTATGTGATGAGTGAGTCAGTGAGTGAGTGTGCACGTTTATTAGGATGGACCCACATCCTGTAGAGGTAAGGTTTCTCTGCCTTCCTTGTAACA
>NC_056746.1:1365765901-1365795901 GCF_019279795.1 Protopterus annectens
CAGAGGGGTATTGGGGTATTAGAATACAAATACGTATAAACTGATGGACCATTCTACCATCTGATATGCTAACAAACATTCCCTTAACAAAACAGCTGCCAATAAAAACACATCAGGAAATAGAATTCTTCTAGGCAGAACGATTTCTGGAACATTTTAATTAGATAGCCAGTGCATTGCAGTTATAATATGCAACATTACTTTTATATACAAGGTTGAACGTCAAGCTGGCACCTCGGCGTTCGTGAAAATCTACTGCCAATCATTAGCGGACCGGAGTTCCGCTGTGGCGACCCCTAACCGGGAAAAGCCAAAAGACAACAACAACAACTTTTATATACCTGGCTCTTCTTGGCCAGTCACTGCATTGGGTGGTACAAACATGAACCAGCAGGTTTCCTTCTTCTCATCAGATGTCACTTCCTGTGCACTTCTCCTCCCGCTACCGTCCTTCTACGTCTGTTTGTAAGATGAAAACTTTTCTTCCTTCCTTCTGGTAAATAAGTACATTTCAGCAATATAACAAATTTGTTGTGACAGAGAATACCAGCTTTAAACCTCTACAACTAAAACTGTCCATGTTTTGCACTTAGATGATTCAGATATGCGGAGACACCAGACATGCTACATGCATGCTTCTGTATACAAATACTTACATTTTGCCTTTCCGTATGTAAATGAGCTGAAGTAACCATACCATTCCTCTCCATTAGGGAAGCCAGCACTAAATCTGAGTCTTTGGTCTTTCAGTTCCACAACATGGTTTACAATCAAATTGTTGAAAGTCAGTTACACGACAGCCACCTCCTTGAAGATGGTAGGAGCAGCTGTCGGAATGTTGATGCTGAAGTGTCCATCAGTTAAGAAGGATGTACACATGGCAGGGACATGCAGCATGGTTGGCAATGGCAGCTGCCAACATTAATATCAACAATACATTGTCGATGTTGATGTGTCGACCTTTGGACCTACTTAATATTTATGAGCCGAGGATATGTGTCGTGTAAATCAATGTTCGTGGTTGTGAGTTTCAAGCTTTTCATAGTAAAGCCCACAACATCTTGGTAAGTGTTAGCCAGTCAACATTCATACTGATGAAACTAACCAGTTACAGCTTCAAGAAGACAAACTAAACAAAAAATGTATGTGTTGCAGGGAGGCAACCTCTTTGTAACCCCCCCCCCCCAACAATATGGAATGAGAATTTTGCCATGTCTCCATGGTCACTGACCCACAATAAAAACAAAAAATCAAAAAACTTTGAACCACTGTAAGCCTACACAGGCAAACTGTGCTGTCAGTGAGTTTCTACATAAAATAAAAATCAGAGAGTTTTGATCAGGGAAGTAAAGCTGGCAACATAAAGTCTCATCTACTTTATACTTGACCAAGGGTAGAGAAACACCATCCTTGGCCATCACCTAGGAAGGAAACCTGTCCTTGGAATGGGGAAAGCTTGTTCTTCCCCTACTGTAGAAGGCCTCCCTCCTTCACTGATAAGACAAAAGTACAAGGCTTTGATATTGAAGTAGGGATGATTCATTATTCCAGTATTCACAGCAACAACAACAATTAACAAATATGACTCTTTTAGAACTGACAGCATTGCTAACTACATCACTGCAAAAGTAGGTACCCTAGAAGTAATTGTTACTGGACATTATTTAAAGGAAATATAGTTATATTTTTCAACTTTTAATCACACTCAACTTTTATGATTGCATTAAATAAAGGTACCCAAGCTAAGTATACAGGACATTCTTAAGCTGAAACCTCAGTTAGTGCACAGAGAATACAATCTAGGCTGCATGCATACAAGAGTTGTAGCACAAGCTCGTATATAAACAATTCACAAGAAAATACTGAGGTGGCCTATAGATATATCAATGTGTCTGCCAAGATACAGCAACATCTTGTGGGCATGTGAGATATGAATAAGACAGAGTCAAAAGGGTGCTGGGCAAATTATGTCTGGAAGAATTCAAGGGCCTCGATCACAGCAGGAGCAGTGAATATCAATGGAAAACATCACTTCTTTTATTTTGTGAGCCAGAGTGACAAGAAGATTGATAGTAAATGCCTCAAATTGCAGACTCCACAGTTAAATTATCGAGGTTAAAAGAATGCAGGGTGACAAGTAGTCATTTTTTGCTGCTAGATAAGAAACTGCAGATGTGCCCAGAGCAAACGAGGAGTGCTAATATTTTACTGAACGAGGTCTGCTAATGTTTTACTGACACGTGATTTCTGGCAAATAAAGGTATGAGACACATAAGTTGCATGCATACCTCTCACCGGTGCAGAATTTTGCAGAATATCCTGATTTTTGCCTTCTGTTTTACATCTGATCCTTATAAACATTCTGGTTTTCTGGCAAATCACTGAAGATTGAAGTCTCTAAGTAATGGCAGGTATTTGACTTTCAGACCTCTTATCTTTCAGCAAATACATGTGAACCCAAAACCTGTTATTCTAGCAGCTTTCTAAGTTTATAAGAATGATATTTAAAATATGTCCCTGATTTGGAGCCTTTATATCTCCATTATTTTTCACATTGTGCAGATTCGTCCAGTAAAGAAGTTGAAAGGTATGGTTACATGCCGTCAGCAGAAGCTGTTTGAAAATTCTAGTTACTAGGGAGTGGTTTATTAAAACCTGTGTGCAAATGTTAGCAATGAGCTGTGAATGCCCCTCAGATTTTGTTATGACTTAGAAATGCAGTCAGTACTTTTCTAACTGTGCTTGTTAGTTAGATCGGTACTTGCGTATTATCGCAACCCGATTTTGCGACATCTTTTACTTTCTTCACTTTTACTGAAATGGCATCACTGAAGTGTGATATCGAAGGGTAGACTGGCAGAAAGTCTGCTGGGGATATCGGTGGGGGTTTTAAAAAACTATTAAGACTTATAATTTTGAGGTGTGTGGGTAGCGTCCTTTAAAGACGTCAAGCTTTCAATTCAGAGATTGCTGTGGTTGCGTATGTGTACGTGTGTTGGGCTGAAAAGACTGCAGGAGTTAGCGTACGATCTGTGGAATGGATCACTTTGTACTGCAGTTCCTTTTGGTGAAGGAGTACTACTTCTTCAGCGTTACCTTTTTGGATTTTTTTTTTTTGGATGTATGACAGTATCATGAAGGTTAGAAACAGGTTTGGCAGACTTGGGTACCTTCATCATTGAAACGGCTGATAAATAATACAGGTTTGCAAACAGAGATTTCCTACTTCACCGACTACAGCATGTGGAAGGAATACGTTTGCAGTAAAATGGGGCTCGCTTAACTGACAGGAGATGCTGGCGGTAAAAGGGGAAACCTGTTTTTGAATCTTATTTTTGAGCCGTTTCAATGATAAACCTTCCTAAAAGTACAAAAACATTGCAGAACACGTCTCTAACCTTCATAACACTGCAGTACTACTACTTGACCTAAACAGAAGCAACCAGCATTACCGCAAAAATCTGGTTGCGATAATACGTAAGTACCGTTAGATTTATAGAGAAATACAGGGACTTCTTTTGCAGTTGGGTTTGGATACAAAGCACCTCATAGTTTATTACTGTCATGACGTCTGTAGCCAAATGTGTTGTGTTTATATGGCATGTTTCTGTCCTCCTAACTTACTTTCTGCTCTGCCTTATGAATGACCTTGAAATTGGTAGTAATCATGCAGTAGTTTAAGGAAGCAGACCCCCTCTATTCAGCATATACTTACTTGCATCTTCTCTTGCGTTATCAGCAGATAGCTTCAGAAAATGGATTTTTCAGTAAACTGGTTTGTTGCATATTCAAGAAACTGCTTTATGTATTATCATTAATCTGATAAGTACTTTGGAAAGAATTATACACTAAAATGCAGTTACTGTATGTAGTACAAGGCAATGAAAAACTTCTCTAGGTGACATTTTATAAGTAAAGTTTGTATGTGAATAGGTGTGTGTGTGTGTGTGTGTGTGTGTGTGTGTGTGTGTGTGTGTGTGTGTGTATGTGTATGTGTGTGTCTGTGTGTGATGGGGGGGGGGTCCCCAACAGACATGTAACCCAGAACAACTGAAAGGAATTTGGTATATATCTTGCAGAATTTTCAAATTAAAAATCAGTGTTAAGTATATATGATTGAAAACAAATAATATAATTCTCTAGTGGACATGTCAACATTGGGATGTGTTGTACAAATGCTGATGATGCATACAATATCCATGAAGAACACCTCGTGCAAGGCAGTTGAACCATGTGTCAATGATAGATGTTCAAAGTGTTCACTTTTCTATTATGATGACGTTTTTATTTATTTATGTATTTTACATTTGTTTCATTTGGGTAGAGTCTAGCTGGGCAAGCAGCCTGTTTTCAGCAGAGACCCGGGAAGATAAGCTTCATAACAATAGCACAAAAAGATTATAACATTTTTTAAAAGATTTACAAACGATATACACAAAGTTTGACAGTTGCCAACAATCACAATTTATAAAAAGGGGAATGTGAAACAGAAAACATTACATTTCCTAAGCCTTACTGCAGACAGTAATATGAAACTCATTAGATATATAACTTTAAACCATTGTTGAATTTTCATTTGGTAGAAGTAAGACAAGAAGATAGCAGAATATAAAACATTTGATCAAAGGCATGAGGAACTAGCCAGAAGTATTAGTATGTATAAGAACAGGTGTGGGCTGTTTCCCTTTTTTTTTTTTTTTTTTTTTTTTCATTATGTTGAAATATTGACCACTTTGTTTCATCTATTTGAAGTTCTGACCAATATGGCCTCATCCGGACATAGCAATGTCAAAGGTATTTATAGTTTGCAGAGATCTCTAGGGAAGTTCTTAATCATGATTCATATTTACTATAAAAAATTATTCTTTGGAAGTAATAACATTAAAGACTGTATTTCTGCAGACCTTAATGTTGTATTTCTGTCTTTAACGCACAGGTTTTCCTTAGTAAACTAGTCCAGTCTGGCATAAGGGTTCAAAATGGCTCCCTGTTGAAATGTCAGAACTCGAAATGCTGAGTGCTGGCAACCCCCCACTGTAAGATTTTGCACCTATGAGAAAAGGGAATATTCCTTTGAATGGCCATCTCAGGCTTGGTGTATGTAAGTTTTTTCAGACATTCAATCTCCATGTTTAGGACTCGCTCATGTGGATCCCGACATTTCAGTTACCATTCCAAGCAATTTATATAAATTCAAGCAACTATTTCGGGGCTCAGGACACTCCACTGCTATCTGCAGCTAATGTTTGGAGGTTGTTCCATATCACTTATATTTGTAACATAACATGCATTCTGTATAAAATGCTTCCAAAGTTTTATACATAGAGATGCATAACCATGAATATCATGGATTCTGCATGATTATCAGCACATTTAAGGACAGTCAGATATCACTGTGAGTTATATACATCTGGAGGTAAAGACATCACAAAATAGACAGCGTCAATGGAATTAGCTGTCTAACAAATTCCAGTCTATGAATGACTGTACAGTCTCTGAATGTAAAATTTTAATGAGTTGAGGTGCCACAGGGATTAGTTCTGATCAATCTCCTGCTTGGTATTTATTTTGCAGACATCCATGCCTATATCCCAGAAGTGTGGTTGACCAAGTTTGCTGATGACTGAAAGCTGGGTACTGTTATTTGCTCATCCACTGATAGTAAAGAGCTGTAGTATCAGTTGAAATATGCCCAATCCTGGTGTACTGAAAACAATCTAAATTTAAATTTAAAAAAGTGCAGCATAGTAGCATTCAACAAAATTGCTGCTCCCACCTCATATTTTATAAATCATACTCCTCTTCAAACAGAGATGGTCATAAGAGATCTGGGTAGTTATGGTCATAGGTTAATACCAAACTATTACAAGCCTAGCCAACAACCAGAGGTCAGAATTAAACTGTGTACCTTGTATCTGTGAGCTAAAGACCTTCACCAATATACCATCATATGTCATTTGATTATCATGTTCCACCATAGTCAGGGAATCCTTTTATCTGGCCCAGTTAATTACCAAAGGAATATCTTTAATAGCCAAAAGAGTAATCCTACCTGTGTATTCTTCCTAATCAGACCCGTCATTAAATTCAGTGTCACTTTGGTTGTGTACAAATCCAAGGATATAGCTCAGTTAGAAAGGCCCCAAAAGATTTCTAACCAAAAAAAACAAAAGGTCTTAAATCCTTCAACTATCCTGTTTGGCATCCAATTTCTACACAAAACCAGTGCTGCTACAAACACCTGCACTACTGGCCTAAATCTACACCAAAACATAAAGAAGACTCCCTGGAGGGAACAGTTACTAACAGAGTGTATTCCCAGCCTATAGAATAGGTTGCCAACACAGGACAAACAAAATATAGCCTATGTTACTTTTAAGACTAGTCTTCATGACTGTATTGGTAGGCATAATTCTATATCAGATTTATCACATGGTGCCCCGCAGAGTGTAAGCAGTATTAATTGTTTGACAAGGCTGGCAAGAACTTTTATATTTTTCTCCTTAAAGGAATACATAGCTAGGTATTTTAAGGTCCATGTCATTGCTTGCCAAGTTGTAGAATAGTATGTGTGTGTGTTGTACCTTTAAGAAGCATTTCAAGGACAGCACATGCATATAAATGGCAAGCACGTGCTGGCTTCAGTGCCATTTTGAGAGTACAGCCAGAGACTGAACATGTATGAGTGTAATAGCTAGTTGTTTACAAGTTTATTTAAGTTAAAGTTATTAAGCCTCATTCCTGATGTGTTTGTACATAATAAAGCTGCTTAAAAAGAACCCACAGAAGTTTGCCTGTTTTATCCTGACCAGTTGAGCGACATGGTGTCAGATCTAAGATTCCAGACACTGTTTTCAAAGCTAAGAGGTACAGAGTAACAGTGAAGGTAAACTAAGAAAACTGAGTACAAAAAAGGGCCAAAAACAAACTTAAGGTAATGAAAACTTGCATGAAAGATTTATTTAATAAAAGAGATAAAATGGAGCAGTTTAAGAGCACAAACCACATTATTAAGCAAGCGAGTGGCACACAAAGTTTATTAATTAAACAAAATGTTTAAAATTAAGATCATTGATAAAATGATTATCAGAAAAGCACATAAGATGTCTGGAATTACCTTGGAATTATAAAACGAGCACAAGAAAAGTACAATGGTTCATAGGTTCATAGGCTCATAGGTTCATAGGTAGGTACTAGGCTATCTGCCTGAGGGCATTTACAAGCCTAGCCAGAGTGTGTCAGCTTTTGCCCCATTGATTAATTAACTGAGCCTCTGTCAATCAGAGCCAATGAAGTGATCCCAGGGGTGTATTTTCTGTTACCCATCCACTCGTCAAGGTTTCTCTTGAAGAGTGTTAGTGAGGGGCTCTGCCTAATGTAGTTAGGAATTTTGTTCCAAAGCATGGGGTGACTCTGTGACAGGAATCTATCCCTCCAGCATGTTCTATTTATTGTTGAGGCGAGGTTTAGCTCACTAGAGTGAGTGGCTTGCAGTGACTTGGATTTCTTTAGGTGGAGCATGTCCATCAATTCTGAGTTGGACTTGGCTTTATAAGTCAGGCAGAAATCACCTCTGAGTAAGTGATATGCCACTGAGTACAGCCGGTGTTTTTTCAGTCGGGCTGCATAGGACATATGTTTGAGGCCAGTAATCCTCTTGGTAAGGTGCTTTTGCAGTCTTTCTAGCTGTTGGAAGTGTCTTGTGAGGTACATCCCAAATGGGGCATTCACTCTATGATGGGTCTGATGAGTGATGAGTAGAGGGGCACTATAACTTCTTTATTTCTAGATGCAAACCCTTTAGTAATTAGATGGGCCACATAGAAGGATTTCCTAACTACTTTGGCAATATGATTGTCAAAGGAGAGATTACTATCTACCTGGGTCCCCAGATCTCTTATCACCTCTTCTGTATTAAGGGGGGCTGCCGCCTATGTGGTAATTTGTGGGTGTTTTGTTTTTCCCAAACAGAATGACCATGCATTTTTTGGCATTTAGCTTGAGACTATGACTTTGACACCAGGTGTCTGTCTCAGTAAGACCTTTTTGAAGGATGTCCATGTCAGCCAGAGAGTCAATTATGGCTCCCAGTTTGCAGTCATTGGTGAACTTGATTAGCCATAGTCCTCCTGTGTTTGCCTGTACTTCTGAGAAGTATATGCTGAACAGTAGGGGTCCCAGGACCGAGCCTTGTGGGACACCACTACTGATTGGTTTAGAGTCGGACCTGGAGCCTGCTATTCTTACCTTGTGAGTTCTGTCTGTAAGCCAGTTGGCAACCCATCTTGTGACGTAGGGGTTTATGTTCAGGCAGGTGAGTTTTTCTATAATACCTGAGTGAGGAATGGTATTGAACGCCTTGGCGAGATCAAGGTAGGCTGTGTGAACCACGTTTCCCTCATCTATGGCCTTGGTGACTGTCTCAAAGAAGTCATCCAGGTTTAGTAGGCATGATCTGCCCTTAACAAAGCTGAAATGGGTCGGGTCAAGTGTTTGGAGGTTCCCAATTAGCCTTGCAGACCAGGCTAGTCAGGCTTATGGGGCAATAGTTACCAGGGTCAGTTGTGGCCCCTCCTTTGTGGAGCGGAATAACTGTTGCTGTGCGCCATTCTGTGGGCATGTAGCCTGTGGAGAGGCTGAGGTTGAATAGTGTGTTTAGTTGGGGGGTTAGTTCGTTCTGTAGTTTGTGCAAGACGCAGCCTGGGGCACCATCTGGCCCCATTGATGCTGTGTTTTTGGCTTTTGAAAGGGCTGTTTTCACCTGCGCTTCTGTGATTTCCGGGACACTACACCTTTCCGGTATTGTTGTGGGCCCTTTTGAAGGTGAGAGGGAGATGAAGTTTGCACTGAATCTATCTGCCAGGATGTTGGCAGTATCAGTAGGCTCAGTATATTTTGTGCTATTTTGCACTAGCTCAGAGCATATCTGCTAGTTGCCACTTAGGTTCTTGACATAGCTAAAGAAGGCTTTGTGGTTATCTTTCGAATCCTTGGCTATTTTTCTTTCAAAGTTAGCCTTGGATGATCTTATGAGGGACCTTAGTTTCTTACTGATACTGATCAGGGATGTCTTTCCTTCTTGGGATTTGCTTTTTTTCTGAACTAGTTTCCTCTTTCTATTGTATAGCCTGTTTATGGCAGGGGTCCACCAGACTGGTTTCCTTCTCTTAGGTGAGTGAGTCTTGGTTTTGCTAGGGATGGCACGATCCATGCATCCTTGTAGGTGCTCATAGAGTGCAATTGTAAAGGATTCTGCATCTTGGGCAGTGTTATCCTTTAGCATGTGGGCTGTGAAACTTACCACCTCTGCCTTAAGTAAGGTGAAGTTTGCTTTAGAAAAGTTTTTCACTGTGGTTTCCTTGGTTGTGGGTGGTGGTGTGGTGTGGACATCCAGAGTGATTAGTTTATGGTCTGATCTAACCAGTGACGGGTTGACCTCCGGCACGGAACACCTGTCGCCCATGTTGGTGATGACCAGGTCCAATATGTTGTGGCCTTTGGTAGGGGAGTTTACCAGCTGATCCAGGGCATTTGAGTTGATAAATTCCAGGAAGCGCTAAGCCTGGGAGTTTGTACTCAAGTAGTTTTCCCAGTTAATGGTAGGGTAATTGAAATTGCCCAATATCAGGGTGTTCGGTAGGACCTTCATGTTTTCCAGTGTCTCCAGAAAGGCAGAGTGGTGGTCCTGGGTCATGGAGGGTGATCTGTAGCAGGCCACAATTTGCATTATAGATTTGCCCAATGTTAGTTGCACATGGATGTTCTCAGAGGTATCATGCTGCGCCACTAACCTGGAGGTGTGGGTATCCTTGATGAATATGGATACACCCCCTCCTTTTGTGTTTCGGTCCATGTCCTCTGGCCAAAATGTGTGGTATGAGTTGTAGCCCAGTAGTGCTGGAGTGCTCTCTGGAGCCTTGAACCAGGTTTCAGTTATTGCACAGATGTTGATGTTCTCCATACTTAGGAGTGCTTTGAGCGCATGCATTTTGAGATTTAAACTCCTGGTGTTGAGTAGCATAACCCTCATTTTTTTTACTTGTGCTGTTTATGGAGGTGGGTTTGAATTTTGAACCTTGCCTAAAAAAGGCACTTTGGGGGCAGCAAGAGCCTTGGCCAGTATTCAAAAGCCAAGGGGTGACAGGTGCAAGCTGTCTCTTGTGAAGCAACGTGGCTTGTTGAGCATGTCATCCCAGGCTGACAGACACTGGATTCCTTTTGAATGACACCAGAAGCTTAGCCAATTGTTGAAATTGATCATTTTTTCTTTATACTGAGGGAACATTCTTGGTGAGGGCAGGATGCTACTCAGGGTCCGGATCATACCCGCCTGGGCTACATGATCAGAGAGCTCTTCCATGTCTCTTTTCATGTAGTCCAGGGAGGTACGTCTCAGGTCATTCACACCAACATGAACAATGACAGAGTCATTTTTGTACTTGTTCTGGAGTGACCTGAGTGCTTGTGTTATGTGGCAGATTCTGGCTCCCGACAGGCAGCTAACAGTAACCTTCTCCTTGTCCAGCCTAGTGAGTGGGACATCAGTGTGCCTGACTATAGAGTCGCCTATTACTAGTGTGTTAGGTATGTTATTTCGCATTAAGGGCTGTGATTGTGCGGCACATTGATTTTGTGTTTTATGTGTTGTTTGGTTTGTGACAGGAGGTGCAGGTTATTTGGGTGTCTGCTTTGGAGGTCTCTGATGTTTTTGCAGGTTTTTATTTAGAGCCTCCGAGTATGATTTTGTGTATTTATGTGTATTTTTTGCCAATGCTGGTTTAGTAGGTCTATGTGAGGCTGGAAGTGTGGTGCAAGTGTTAACCTTCTCCTCATGACTGTCTGTTCCAGTCTTGAGTGGAGAGACTTTAGCCTCCAGTTTGGCTGTCTAATTGCATCTCTCGCATATGTTAGTGTTTTGTGATAGGAGGAGAGGGCTATCTGTGTACATGAGGCAGTTGTAATATTGCCTCAGGATACCCAGGTTCACCAGCTGGACTGGAGAGTACACTTGAAGTTGCCCTTTGGTCATGCCTGAATAGTAGGGTGAGCTGCTTAGTCACTTGGTTGGTGAGGGGCGGATAAAGAGCCTTGCCCTGTCTGGCAATCAAGTGTCGGGGTATATTAGTGCTTGCTATTAGGTCTGAGTAAGTGCTGGACTGTAGGATTATTTTTGAGTGCTTAGGTTGAGAGTTAGACTAGTTTCAAGTGAAAAACTGAAGACGAGATTTAGTGGAGCCAGGAATAATTCAACCCTAACTAACCGGTGCTGCCCGGCACACAAAACCATGCAAATATGGTTTTTAAACTACTAACTTCTAGGCTGGAACCACTCCTCCAGGGACAGATGGCTGCTCAAAGTTCCCCTCTCTCACAGGTGAACAGAGAAACTTCCCTCTATCCAAGTAAGGTATGGGCAACTCAGAAACTTGTAACACAGCCCTAAATTCAGCACTAGGCTGAAAACTGGACTATACTAGCTTAGAAAGGGGGGAAACAAGAATTTTTTTTGAAAAGATAAGGCAAAAACAGTATAAAGTACACTTAAAACAGCTTTAAATGACTACAAGCGATCAGAAAAGACTAGCACACTTTAGTGTGTAGCCTACAACAGGTAAACAATTTATTTAAACAAAAAACAACTTTTTAAAAGTGCAGGCAGTCAAATAAGTACAATATGATAAAAAACAAGCTTTTAAATCACAATAACTGCTGGAAAATCAGCATTTAGGTGGAAAACAGTTAAGTACAGCAAGAAAATAACGAAAACTGATACTCAATCACTCCAAAGTCTCTCTTTTAAGCTAGAAGGCTTGTATCAGTTTAAGGCTTTCTAGTGCTTTCCAGTAGGTTAGTTACAGGAAAGATGGGAAACAAGCGCAGATGTGGTCTTTTAAACCAGAAAGTTGAAAGAGATGGACAACTTCCCGAATGATCAATAAACTACAATTCCTGGACCAAGAACCACTTCTCTTGTGGTAGACAGGCTACCTAGTACTTACCACTCCCACTGATAAACTAGAAGGCTCCACTCCAGTACAAAGGCTTGGGGAGCTCAGAAGCTTACAAACAGTCCTGGATACAGCAAATCTGTACCTGGACTAGACTAGTTACGGGAAAGGTGGGGAACAAGCTCAAACACGGGCTTTAAAACCAGAAAGTTGAGAGAGATGGAAAAACTGCCCAAATGGCCAATAAACTACAATTTATGGGCCAGAACCACTTCTCTTGTGGTAGATAGGCTACCTAGTGCTTACCACTCCCACTGATAAGCTAGAAGGCTTCCCTCCAGCACATAAAGGCTTGGGGGGCTCAGAAGCTTACCAACAGTCCTGGATACAGCAACTCTGTATCTGGACTGGGCTAGTTACAAGAAAGGTGGGAAACAAGTGCAAGTGTGGCTTTTAAACCAGAAAGTTGAAAGAGATGGGAAAAACATGCCCAAACAGCCAGTAGCTATAATTTCTGGGCCAGGAACCACTCCTCTTGTGGTAGATAGGCTGCCTAATGCTTACCACTCTCACTGATAAGCTAGAAGGGTTCCCCCCAACACAGAAAGGCTTGGGGGGCTCAGAAGCTTACAACGAATCCTGGATACAGCAAATCTGTACCTGGACTAGACTAGTTACAGGAAAGGTGGGAAACAAGCGCAAATGCAAGCTTTTAAGCCAGCAAGTTGAAAGAGATGGAAAACTGCCTAAATGGTCAATAAACTACAATGTATGGGCCAAGACCCACTCTTCCCGTGGCAGATAGGCTACCTAATGCTTACCACTCCCACTGATAAGCTAGAAGGCATCCTTCCAACACAGAAAGGCTTGGGGGGCTCAGAAGCTTACAAACAGTCCTGGATACAGCAAATCTGTACCTGAACTAGACTAGTAACAGGAAAGGCAGGAAACAAGCACAAACACAGGCTTTTGAATCAGAAGGTTGAAGGAGATGGAAGAGCTTCCCAAACGGCCAATAAACTATAATTTATGGGCCAGAAACCTCTCCTCCTGTGGTAGATAGGCTACCTAGTGCTTACCACTCCCACTGATAAGCTAGAAGGCTTCCCTCCAACACAGAAAGGCTTGGGGGGCTCAGGAGCTTACAAACAGTCCTGGATACAGCAAGTCTGTGTCTGGAGTAGACAAGTTACAAGAAAGGCAGGAAACAAGCTAGGAATTTTTTTTTTTTTTACAAAAAAGCAGCTAAAACAGCAGTAAATGCAATTCAAATGCAGTGCAGGCTAGCACACATGTATCAATATTACGGCAAATACAGTTTAATTAAATACAACGGGCATGAAAAAAGATTAAATGAGCAAAACAAATATGATAAAGGGCAAAAAGGGCACATTAAGCATAAATAAAGCAAGGCGACTCCATATTTTTTGGCAAGTTACTGTGTTTTGGCATAAACTAGTATTTTGGGATCTATATTATATTAACAAAAATCCTTTTAAGCGAATGTGAAAACACCGACACGTATTGTGAGAACCATGAATATGCCGAATGCACTAATCTGCAAAATTCAAAAAGTCGAACCCCCATAGTCGGCCAATTCCACCTCCCACTACATACTGCCTACCCAAACAAAATAAATAAACCACATGCATACACTAACCAAAACCCGACTTCTAACCCTGAAGTAAAGCACCAAAACCCTACTTCTAAACCTACACTAAACCTTACATACATTACTATCTATGCACTTACCTTAACCCGCACCCTAACCCTAAGATCCGTAACTATCACACACTTACCCTACAGAGATATACCAAAACAAAATAAATAATCCACACACATACATTTAACAAAACCCTAATTCTAACCCTGCACTAAACCTTACATACATTATCTGTCTATGCACTTACCTTAACCCGCACCATAACCCTAAGGTCCATAACTATCGCACATTTACCTTACGGAGCTATACCACAGACCGGCTAACCATGACACTTTGACATTTCGAATTTCGCAGTTTTGGACATTCGGCATTTCTGTGGTACGCACAATACGTGTCGCTCTTCTCATATTCGTGTAAAAGGACTAAATGGAACCCAGTATTTTGTATTGATTGAAGCTATTCAGGGCGAAACTAGAGTTATTTGAAGTATCTCAAAGTGTGTAAAAGTGCTTACAGTGTGGGTTTATTACTGTGTATTTATTCCGAAGAGTTTATTATGTGCAAAGTGAAATATTTCATAAAGTGCAGTCAAAATACAGCCATTTTGAAAAGTTTCTTGTGGTGGGTATGTCTATTCGTAGAGTGCCGCCATTACACCATTACAAAATGTTTCTTGCACTGCACAGAGTTATTTGGCAAAGTACAGCCATTTTGGAAAAGTTTCAGCGTGCTGTGTACTGTTTATTCACAAAGTGCAATTACTTTGAAATGTTTTTTACTCTGAGCTTCTTCTGCCAAGTTTATTCACACAGTGCAGTTATTTTGAAATGTTTCTTACACTGATAAGAGGTGATTTCTTACAGTACAGTGATTTCAAGAGTATTCTTGTGCCCAGGAGACTTATTTTGCAAAGTTCAGTTATTCAGAGGCTCGTTGTGTTCCTAGTTCCTAGTTCCTAGTTTAGTACTAAGCTAACTGCCCTTCCGAGCCATTTTAAGCCTAGCCAATTATCCTTTGTGAGACTCAAACCCTGCACCTTGTGTTTGTAAGGCAAACACCTTAGCCATTAAGCCACCCTCCCAGCCTCTATTGGGCATTATTACAAGTACTGGCATAAATTTCTGGCATATGTATGTGTGTGTGTTCATGCATACTTGCGAAAGCCTTCACTGGTATGTGTTAATATGGCAGAGGCATTTCACATACCAGATACACTTGTATTTGATCAGAATATTGCAGAGAAGTGGAGAATATTTGAGCAAGAGTATGATATTTTTATACAAGCAGCTTATTCTGACAGAGATGCACACATTAGGGCATTCATTTTGTTAAACTTAGCTGAGTCAGAGGCCATTGAAAGAGAGTCTTCATTTGTGTATGCACCAGCAGTATATGAAGGAGAAGGGGAAAACCATCATATTGTTCTACAGGCTGAATCAAGGGAAGATCCAGAGTGTCTGAAGTGCACATTCAGGGAAATAATGCAACCCCCCAGACAAATGTTACATTAGAGAAGCATTTGTTTTACACAAGAGATCAAAAACCAGGATACACTTTTGCAGCTTATATTACTGACCGAGAAACAAAGCTAAAATGTGTAGGTTTGCTTGTGTGTGGTATTGGTAGTGCTGCAGTGAGAAAGATTTTGCTTTGTGACAATAATTTAATGCTGAGCAAACTATTGAGATTTGTTAAATCCATGAAGTTACAGAAAGGAACACAAGTATGCATACAAGTGATAAGAGCATGGTTTCAGTAGGGTCCAGAGCAAATGTAGACGGCATGCATCATGTGGCTAGCAGAAGTAGACCTAAGCACATGGTAGCCATAACCCCTGCAAGTGTGGCAGGTAAAACCTGTAGTTTTCCAGCAAGTTCTAAGACTAGTTCAGTGAAAAGGACATGCTCAGAGCAGTACAAGGGTGTCAGCAAAACCCAAATCAAACTTTATTGTTAACTGTCACAATTGTGGTGCCAATCATTAGTCTAAATGAGAAAAGTGTTTAGCATTTGTTCAGCAATGCCACAAGTGTAAAAAATTGAACCATTTTCAAAAGTTTTGCATATCAAGTAAACCTCACACAGTTATAAAAAAGGGTCACTCAAAAAAGCAAGTTGATCATATAGAGAGCTGCAACCCTACTTTCTACATAGATGGTGTATCAGTAATTGGTGAAAAGCTTGATGCAGTAAATTTGTTGGCAAAGAACAAAGTCTTTTGTACTGTCCAGATCAATGGTAAATCCACTGAGCTCAAAGCAGACACTTGTTCAAAGTGTAATGTTATGTTGGCAGAAATGTTTGCTAAGGTGAAAGCTGGTGAGCAACTTAATGTGGTCAGTTGTGTAAAACTTGTTGTTTATGGAGATGAAGAAATTCAAACTGAAGGCTTAGTAGTGTTTTTATGTTATTTGGCTAGGAACTGCTACAGCTTACTATTTTATGTAGTTCGAAGACCTGTGCCATCATTATTGGGTCTCATAGACA
This sequence comes from Protopterus annectens, assembly GCF_019279795.1. Classification (NCBI taxonomy): domain Eukaryota; kingdom Metazoa; phylum Chordata; order Ceratodontiformes; family Protopteridae; genus Protopterus; species Protopterus annectens. Next base: position 1,365,781,999 of record NC_056746.1, read on the forward strand.
GTTTGAGAATGAATCTGCTTTTCTATACCAAAGAAGTTCATCATATAAGCATATATCTTAGTTCCAATTTTACTGAAGCTATTTTCTCAGAGTATGGTGACGTTTTCGATGACAATTTAGTCAAACTTCCAGTTGTTTATTCTATGAAGTTAGACCCAGAGATCAGACTGGCAAGAAAAGTTCTGATAGCTATGCAGAATAAAGTCAAAGTTCAGTTGGATAAAATGGTGCAGCAGGATGTAATTTGTCCAGTTACAGAATCAGCTGAATGGGTGTTGTCCATGGTAGCAGCCCACAAAAAAGGCTCAAATTAAGTCAGAATATCCAATGACCCAAGACACTTGAACAAAGCATTTTATTGACCTCATCATCCCATGTGTACAGTCGAGAAAGTCACAGCCTTAATACCAAATGCCACTGTTTTTTTCTGTCTTGGATGCAAAAAGTTCATTTTGGCAAATGATGCTTGATCACAAATCTTCATTACTGACTACTTTCAGTACCCCGTTTGGAAGATATAGATTCCTCAGGATGCCATTTGGAATAAATTCTGCAAGTGAAGTCTTTCAGCATGCAATGGAATAAAATTTTTCAGGTCATCTTTGTGCCATAATAGTGGATGATTTATTGGTTGGAGGCAATGGTGAAGCAGAGCAGGACAGAAACATTAGGAAAGTTCTAGACAGAGCATGTGAAGTGAACTTAAAGCTCAGTCTTCTAAAGTGCAAATTCACACTACCAGAAGTTACATATGTAGGTCATTTATTTACCAGCACTGGCTTGAACCAGACCCATCCAAGCAAAAAGCCAATCTAGAGATGCCAGCACCAGCTAATGTTCAAGCTCTACAATGATGTCTTGGTATGGTCAACTATTTGGGCAGGTTTATACCAGACTTCAGTGAGCTGACGGTGCCAGTGAGAGAGCTGATGGGAAAAAATGTTACATGGATTTGGCTGAAACAGCACCAGAAAGCATTCGAAGACCTTAAGTAGAAAATTGCCACCCGATGTTCATTAAGATACTATGATGTTAATAAACCAGTAACTCTTTCCTGTGATGCTTCAAAATTTGGTCTTGGTGCAGTTATTCTTCAAGAAGACAGACCAGTAGCCTATGCATCTAGAACTCATATCCAAACTGAAATGCAAATGCTCAAATTGAGAGAGCTTTTGGCAATAGTATTTGCATGTTCAAAGTTTCATGATTATATTTATGGTCAAACTATTCAGATTGAAACTGATCACCAACCTCTAGTGACTATTTTGAAGAAGCAATGAAATTACAAAGAATGATTCTCAGATTGCAAAAGTACAACTTTAAAATGGTCTTTACAAAAGGCAAACTTCTTTATCTGGCTGGTACCTTATCCAGATCGTCCAGAAATAGAACGGAACAGCTTAATGCAGAGAATTTTGACTTTGATGTCATAGAAGTGCATAATTTTTCTACCATGATACTTGAGCTGAGAGATCATAAAAAGACTGATCCAATTTTGCAAAAGCTCAGCCACTACATCAATGCAGGATGGCCTTCAAAGCAATTTAGTTTACCACCTGAAATGCAAACTTATTTTCCTTACAGATGTGAAATGCTGATGGAAGATGGAATTATTTTCAAAGATCCGAAAATTGTGGCTCCTACTTCCTTACAGCATGAATATATCCAGATTCTGCATTGTGGTCACCCAGGTTCCAAATCTACCAAATGAAGGGTGAGTGGACTAGTATTTTAAAATTCTCTAGCAAAAGATATTGATAAAGTACTTTCTTCTTGTTCAGAATGCAATAGTACTGAACCCCATTTGCAAAAAGAACTTCAGCTAAGTCAAGTTCCTGAACTACCTTGGTCAACAGTAGCCACTGATATATTCGAGTGGAACTATCAGCATTACTTAGTGTTGGTAGACTCTTATTCAAACTGGTTTGAGATCGATTTACTACCTAACCTAACGTCCATTGCTGTTATCACCAAGTTGAAACATCATTTCTCAGTCCATGGTAGTCCACACAGTTATTTCTGACAATGGTACCCAATTTGTCAGTTGTTTCAGAAATATTCAAGAGAATGGGATTTTGTACATGCTACTAGTATTCCAGAATAGCCACAGTCAAATGAACTAGCTGAATGTGCAGTACAGAGTGCAAAGTAATTACTAGATAAGTCAAAGTATGATAATATCGATGTCTTTTTGAATTTACTGTCTCAGAAACTTATTCTGTGATGATATATTTGGCTCGCCTGCTCAGAGACCTCTCTCTAGGCAAACCAGAACAACCTTGCCTATCATTTCCTGTTTGTTGAGGCCTAAAGCAAAGAACCAGAGAACAATCAGACCCCGGCTATTCCTAAAGAATTCTTTCCGGAAGTCCAACTATGAAAAATTGAGCAGATTTCTTCATCCATTGAAAGAAGGAGAGACAGTGAGGATACAAATGGTCAAAGGTTTAGACCGGATTGGTCAAGTAACAAATACATGTGCCGAGCCGACATTCTACTTTGTCGAATCTTGAGAGTGTGGAGTACGGGAGAAATCACAGACATCTTCTTCCTGTATCAGAACCAATATAGCAGCATTGTTTCTGTGATATAGACTCTATATCTCAGAGCAATCCAGACAATGTTCCTGTTGCAGAACGTGTCTTAACTGCTACTTCCATTCCTGATGATGTTCCTGATGTCCCCAAAGTTGAACATTCAGCAGAGACAGTCCCAGTTGTTAGACCTAGTTCTAATTTCTATGTCACATGATTTGGTTATATTTCCAGTCCTAGTGTGAAATACACAGTAACCTGGACATAATTGTCTATATGTATTTAGTTCTGTCTAACCGTATGTCAAAGAATTATTTGTATCAATTGCATGTCAAATAATATCGTCAATAATGCATGACTCATTTCTCAAAGAGTGAGGATGTAGAATAGTGTGTGTGTGTGTGTGTGTGTGTGTGTGTGTGTGTGTGTGTGTGTGTGTGTGTATGTGTGTGTGTGTGTGTGTGTGTGTGTGTGTGTGTGTGTGTGTGTGTGTGTGTGTGTGTGTGTGTGTGTGCGCGCGCGCGTGTGTATGTGTGTGTGTGTGTGTGTGTGTGTGTGTGTGTGTGTGTGTGTGTGTGTGTGTGTGTGTGTGTGTGTGTGTGTGTGTGGGGTACCTTTAAGAAGCATTTCAAGGGCAGCACGTGCATATAAATAGCAAGCACATGCTAGCTTCAATGCCATTTTGTGAGTGCAGCCAGAGAGTGAGCATGTATGAGTGTAATAGCTAGTTTGTTTACAAGTTTAAGTTAAAGTTATTAAGCCTCGATCCTGATGTGTTTGTACATAATAAAGTATCTTGAACAGAACCCACAGAAGTTCATCTGTTTTATCCTGACCAGATGAGCGACACAAGTGTTAGCCCTATCTTATTAAACTTAAAGTAGTTCCTACCCTCACTGCACAACACACTTAATGGCTTATGTAGAATAGAGGCTGCTGCATTCTGGAACATTCCTAAAGTGTCGCTCATGTGGTACTAGAATATTCTATATACCAGTTTACCAAGTGATGGGTATAATATAATATTACTGGACATAAGAATAACCTAACAATTATATGTAATTATGTGAGCCTATGCCTGTGTCCCATCCATACAGCAGCTGTGAGTCACTCTAAGTGTAGAAAGTTATTTCAGATGTATGTTCATATTGCACAAACTGACTTTACATTAAACCACAGTTAGGATCATATGACCATAGGATCATATGAGATTACTAGGCTATCAACCCAGAGGTCATTTTAACCCTAGCCGTTTCATCGCAATGTAATACCATCTAAATGCTAGTCAATACCCAAGATTACATTTAGTGATGACTGCCCATGTCCAGGAGGGTTGTGGGCGCTATCCCCAGTAAGAATTTATGGTGCCAAACCCATTCATCCAGGTTCCCCTTGAACAGTGTCATACAGGTGCTTTGTTTCAAATGAATTGGTAGCCTGTTCCAAAGACATGGCAGTCACTGGGAGATACATCTGTCCTTCCAGCATGTCCTATTTAAGTCCTAGACCATATTTAGGTCCCTGGAATGGGTAGACCTAGTCCTGTTTGATTTACAGATTTGCAGCAAGTTCATTAGGTTTGGGTCTTGGATTGCTCTGTAGGCCAGGCAAAAGTCTCCCCTAAGAAGTCTATATGATACAGAGTATATTAGTCAGTCTGTATAAGGCACATGCTGGAGCCCCTTGATCATTTTTGTTAGAAACCTCAGAGGTCTGTCTAACTGGTGCAGGTGGCTAGTACGGTACATGCTAAACGGGGCATTATACTCAGTTATGGGCTGGATAAGTGGCAAGTATGGGGGGGTATAACTTCTTTGCATTCAAGATGATGCCTTTACTAATCAAACATGCTACATATAAAGCTTTCCTTACTACAGTACACACATAGTGGTTGAAGTTAAGGTCGCAGTTAAATTGTGATCCTAGGTCCATTATAACTTCATGGGTACTTAGGGTATTGTTGCTGATTTGATATTGTGAGGGAACATTATTTGTGCTGAAGAGAATGATGATGCATTTGTTTGCATTCAGTTTGAGACCGTGACTAATATACCAGTCGTTAGTCTACATGAGACCCTTCTGGAGTATACTGACATTATTTGGGGATTTATTGATTGCACCTAGTTTGCAGTTGTCTGCAAACTTGGTCAGCTGCAACCGCTTTGTTTTGACCTAAATTCTGAGACGTATATACCCAAAAGTAGGGGGCCCAGCACTGACCCCTGTGGCACCCCACTGGTAATAGGTCTGCTGGTTGATGTAGAGTCACTCATTTTGATAGTGTGTGTCCAGTTTGTGAGCCAGTTGGCAACCCATCTTACAATGAAGGGGTTTACATTCAGTTTGCTAAGTTTATCAGTAATGCCTGAATGCGGGAGTGTGTCAAAAGTCTTTGCCAGGTCGAGGTATGCTGTGGGAAAATATTTGCCTTCATCAGTGGCCTTGGTCACATTTTCAAAGAAATCTACCAGATTTAACAGGCAGGTTCTGCCCTTCTCAAAGCCAAATTGGGTAGGATCCAGGGTTTGGAGGTCACCTAATGTATTTATTTATGAGGTCCATAATGATACATTCCATGGCCTTACAGATGAGGCTGGTCAAGCTTATGGGTCAGTAATTCCCTGGGTCTGTTGCTAGGCCACCTTTGTGGAGGGGAATAACTGTTGCTGTTCTCCATTCTACAGGAACAAAGCCTGTGGTTAGGCTATAATTGAAAAAGGTACTTAGTGGTGATGCTAGTTTATGTTTTAGCCTATTTAGAAGACAGCCTAGAAGTTCGTCTGGTCCCACATAGGCTGCGTTTTTTGCATTGGACAAGGGTTTGAAAACCTGCTCTTCAGATATGTAGGGTAGGGGGAAAGCTTGTTGTGAGTTAGTAAGGGATAGTGTGTGAAACTTTTACCAAACCTATCGACTAGCAGGTTTGCTATCTCTGTGTTATACTGTTTGTCAGTAGTTCTGCACATGCTTGGCTCCTACCTTTAGGTTACATACTTAGCTGTAAATGGCCATATGGTTATCCTTGGCTGTACTTTCTAAGTTTCTCTTAAAGGAGCCCTTAGAGGATTTGAGAAGTTGCTTTATTTGCCTGTTGAAGCTGAGGACGGTGCATTTCCATTGGTCGAGCCTTGCCTTTGTTTTCTTGGACAGCAACTTTTTGCATTATTGTACAGTTTGTTGAAGCTGGGTGCCCACCATGGCAGCTTGTTTTTACTTGGGGCTCTGACTTTGATTCTTTCTGGTGCAGCCGAGTTTATACACTTATGCACGTGATTGTACAGGGCTTTAGCGTAAGCTTCAGCATAGTTACCACTTCCAGCTTGGGGTGGGGCATGGAATACATTTATACTTCCACCTAGGAGAGTATAGTTTGCCTTGGAGAAGTTTTTTAGTGTGATTTCACCCTTTGTGAATTCTGGTGTTAGTGCCAGGTTGAAGGTGACTGATTTGTGGTCAGATTTATCTAATAAGGGTCCGACAGTTGTGGCAGTGCATCTGTTTGACATGTTGGTGAGGACTAGATCCAGAATGTTTGTATCCCTTGTCAGGGTATGGACAATTTGTTCCAGGGTATTTGAATTAACAAAGTCAAGGAACTTTTGCACTAGTGAGTTATGGCTAGCTTAGGTTTTCCAGTTGATGGTGTGATAATTGAAATCCTCCATAACCAGTGTGTTTGGTAACATTTAGATTGTCTCAAGTTTGGTCAAGTAGGCTATATGGGCATCGTGACCTATGGAGGGAGATCTATAAGTGGCTAAGACTTGAATAGGGGTCTTACTCACCATAACCCGGACCTGGAGTAACTCCATAGAGTTGTCCAGTCTAACTCAACAGGTGGTGAATTTATCTCTAATATAGACTGATGGCAGAGGGAGACAGACAGAATACACCTTTCTAGTTCGCCTTTTAAGTGCAGGCAATGCAGTACTTCTATTCCATTCTTATTGTCCCTTTTTTCTGCATCTGTCACAAGCCATCTTCAATTCATTGTAGGAGTCTTTCCAGTACACTGTTTCCAGTAATCTTTTCCAGAAATGTAATTACAGTGGGGTGAAGGAATCAGCTGCCCTGGGTACAAAGTCTTCTAAAGCATGATTTGCAGGTGCAGATTGATCCAAACTGAATGCCAGCATGGCATTTACAGTCAGGGCTGAAGCATTTCATATGTCCTATAAACAGTTAAAAGAAAGGCTTTTCTTGGCTCCAGCTATTCTTTTTTTAGTCCTCATCTTAATATTGAGAGGGATGTCAGATGAAGGAATGACCCAGAAAGGCTAGCTACACCTTTCGTTTGTATTCCTAGGGGATACCATTCTTTCCCTTAAGTACTTTTGCAGATGACAGGACTAGTTGTTGCAGTTTCCTCTTCTCATCCCCACCATTTTTTCTGTAACAGAAAACCTTTTCATGTCTGTCTGAAATGGCCTTCCACACCCATATTATTTCCTCTCTCTGTTCTCATTTCTGATTAGAACACCTGTAGCTCCAGTCATATCTGCTCATGTCCTATCCTGTCCATCCTTTGCACCATCAGGGTGCCTTTTCTATGGGCACTTTCCAATAGCATGTTAGTTTTTCTTCTCATATTCTCTGCAGAACTGAACACAAAACTCAAAGTTTTGACTGCAAACACAAATATAAATTTTCTTTGCCAGTTTATCTCCTTGAAAATGCATGTTAGCATTATTTTGGGTGCTACCGTTGCTCCCTCACATACCTCCTAATGATCCACTCCATATGTGATCAAATTGCCCCCAGATCTTTTTCCTCCTTCCTTGTCATCAGTTCAACTCTAACAGCTGAAACTTCACACCAAGTGTAACTGTTTGCATTTGTTTGCACTGAACATCAAATACATTCTTTCAGCTCAGCCGGCCAGCCTTTCTACATCTTTGCTTAGGGTTTCCCTAATTCTGCTTTGCTACAACTAAGTCTGTATTATTATTGGATGTTGGTCCTATTCTGTAGTCCTTTAGATATGTCTTTAATACACAGATTGTGAATACTGGGCCCAGGATTGACCTGTACTGTACCCAAATTGTTGTTCTCCTCACTCTATCACAAAAACACTCAGTGTCCTAGACTTTAACTATGTGACAACTGCATTCAGTAGTTTTAATCCTATGCCCAATCTGTCCACTTTCTCTAAAATATGACTCTGTGGCAAAGAGTCAAAACCCTTGGTGAAGTCCACATAAACCAGATCTACTGGTGTTCTCAGCCAACATTTTTCTGTAACCCAGTAATAAAACTGGATCAAGTTTGACAGGCAGCTTCCACTGACCTTAAAACTATATTGGTAGCTGTCCTGAAGATTCCACATGTTTGGTTGCATTTCCATTTGACCTAATTGCTCAAAAAACTTTACGGTGTAGTTTTGCTGGAAAACCAAGTATTCCCTCCTTCTCCAAGGTAGTGCAGCCTTGGAAAGTGTATTTTAGTACACATGGGGGGTTTACATCCACTTCCTTCAAAAATAACTGCTGCATTTGACACCATACCCCTCTGGGGCATTGCTGACAAACTCGATAGGTTAGGTACAAACCCATATGTCACCCAGTGTATACCCAACTGGATCACAAATAGAACCCAGGAAGTTAGAACTGGAAAGTCCACCTCTACAAAGAGGCCAGTCACAAGTGGAGTCCCTCTGGGATCAGTCCTTGGACTGCTCGTTTTTGGCATTTACTTCTCAGAAGTCAAGGCCAATGTCAGTGGACTCTGGCTAACTAAATTTGCAGATGATTGCAAATTAGGAGCTATCATTGAATCTCACACTGACACAAATGTTCTCCAGGAGGGGCTGACACAGACAAATAACTGGTGTCAGAGCCATGGACTAAAACTAAATGCAAAGAAAAGCATAGTATCATGTATCTATAGTGGTGAGGAAATCGTTCTATGTTGCCAACTTATAAACAAAGGTACGGCATATATGTCCAAGGAAGTCAATGTTCCACTGTATTCGGCATTCATCAGACCTATCATTGAGTACAATTTTCCCTATGGTATGAACCTAACCAGGCATATCCAACAACTGGAATGTCCACAGAGGTTCCTCACTAAAAGAATACAGGGCTTAAGTAGAATGTCCTATGCAGACTGCCTCAAGGCTCTATCCCTATATTCTTTCTCCTACAGGCTTTTGAGGGGAGATCTATGCCTGGCATACAGGGCATTGTCAGACCCCACTTTGATGGACCTCCCACATGTACACAAAACAAGCAGCACCAGAATTACCCATTCTAAAGACTTAAGCCTTGCCTGTGATATAACTAGGACCTGCTGGAGACAATAGGTATGTATCCCAGAGACTACCACGTCTATGAAACATGCTACCCATCCATGTGAAGCAGAGTTCCTCTCAAACCCAGTTCAAGTGCAACTTGGACAATTGGATGGAAAACCAGAAATTCATCCATGGTTTGGCATCTATGTCTCTAATGGACACAGGTAACCTGTAAATGGTTTATCTCCCAGTATCAAAACTTGCCAGAGATTTGGGATGCATGGCTAGTCTTAAAAAGGCCCTTGTGGTCATTAGGCTAGTAAACACCTATGAACCTAAATGTTTGATATGTGTATAACAGTTATTAATAACTTTATACTCCAACATTATGAAACAACTGGACAACATGAAAAGAGACATAGAGGAGCTCTCAGATTATGTAGCCCAGGCCGGTATGACCCTGACCCTGAGCAGTATCCTACCCTCACCAAGAATGATGCCACAATACAGAGACAAAATGATCAGTTTTAATAATTGGCTTAATTACTGGTGTCATTCTAAGGGGATCCAATGTCTGTCTGCCTGGGATGACATGCTTGACAAGCCACGCTGCTTCGCAAGGGACAGCTTGCACCTGTCACCCTTGGGCTTCCGGATATTGGCAAAGGCTCTTGCCACCCCCATAGTGCCTTTTTTAGGCAAGGCTCAAATGATAAACCTACCACCCTAGAAAACAAAAATGGAGAAAAACTAAGGGTAATACTGCTCAATGCCAGAAGTCTAAACCTCAAGATGCACGCCCTCGAAGCCCTCCTCAGTATGGAGAACATCGATGTTTGTGCTGTGACTGAAACCTGGTTCAAGGCTCCTGAGAGCACCCCAGCACTATCAGGTTATACCTCATATCATGCGTTCCGGCCCCAAAATCCAGACCGAACCACAAAAGGAGGGGGAGTATCCATATTCATAAAGGATGCCCACACCTCCAGGTTAGTGGCAACGCACGAAGCATCGGAGACCATCCAGGTGCAATTAACCATAGGTAAAACTGCCCTACAGTTTGTAACATGCTACAGACCACCTTCTCAAACTCAGGAAACCCACACAGCCTTCCTGAAGACACTGGAGAGTATAAATGTCTCTCCAAACACCATCATATTGGGTGACTTCAACTACCCAAACATAGACTGGGAACATTACTCAAGCCCCAACACCCTAGCCCAAAGGTTCCTTGAGTTCATAAACTCAAATGCTATGGAACAACTAGTCACCATTCCCACAAGAGGAGAAAATATACTAGACCTGATCATCACAAACATGGGGACAAAATGCTCCACACGGAAGTATATCCCTCATTGGTGAGATCAGACCATAAATTAATCTCACTGGAGATCCACATCCGCCCCCACCCCAGAAAAAAGACCACAGTGAAGAACTTCTCAAAAGCAAACTTCACACTTCTTAAGACTGGAGTGGTATCCTTCAAGGCCCCGAGCCAGTGGAAACCACAACCCACGCTGCTGAAACCCTTACAAATGCCTTCTACGAGCACCTCCAGGAATGTATGGATCAAGCAATCCCTAATAAAATCAAGACCCTTTCCACCAAAGGCAGGCGCCCGGTCTGGTGGACTCCAGCCATAAACAAACTCTACAACAAGAGGAGAAAGCTACTACATGACAGAGCAAAATCCCTAAATGGGAAGGCATCTCTGATCAATACTAGCAAAAAACTACGATCACTCATAAAATCATCCAAGGCCAACTTTGAGAGAAAAATCGCTAATGACACAAAAGACAATCATAAAGCCTTCTTTAGCTATGTTAGAAACCTGGGTGGAAACTCCCAGATATGCTCAGAATTAGTCCAAAATGATAAAAAAAATCACTCAACCCACAGACATTGCCAACATACTGGCAGACAGGTTCAGTGCAAATTTCTCCCCAAAAGGAGAAATATCTATCCCACCAGAGTCTAGCCTCCCAAACATCTCAGATGCCCAGGTGAGAGCTGCTCTCTCTAAAGCAAAAAACACAGCATCAATGGGACCGGACGGTGTCCCCGGCTGTGTGCTACATGAACTCAATGAGGAACTAAACCCACACATAAGGCTGCTGTTTAATCTTAGCCTTACTACAGGATACGTGCCCAAAGAATGGTGTACAGCAACTGTGGTCCCACTCCACAAAGGCGGTGCTTCTACGGACCCTGGAAATTACCGCCCCATAAGCTTGACAAGCCTTGTCTGCAAAGCTATGGAGAGGATCATAATGGAACTCATAAATAAAGACATTGGGGACCTACAGACACTGGATCCTACCCAATTTGGCTTTGTCAAGGGCAGATCCTGCCTCTTGAACTTGGTCGACTTTTTCGAAACAGTCACTAAGGCCATTGATGAGGGTAAGGCAGTTCACACAGCCTACCTTGACCTAGCAAAAGCGTTCGACACAATATCCCACTCGGGCATCATAGAAAAGCTCACCAGCTTAGATGTAAACCCATATGTCACAAGATGGGTTGCAAACTGGCTCAAGGACAGAACACACAGGGTTAGAGTTGCTGGTGCCATGTCAGACTCTAAGCCGGTCATGAGCGGTGTCCCACAGGGCTCAGTCCTGGGCCCCTCTTGTTCGGCATTTATTTTTCTGAAGTGCAGGCAAACATAGGGGGATTGTGGCTGACAAAATTTGCAGATGACTGCAAATTGGGCACCATAATTGACACTCCATCAGACACAGACATCCTCCAGAAAGGTCTCATAGAAATGGATAACTGGTGCCAGAGCCATGGCCTTAAGCTAAATGCCAAAAATGTATAGTCATACCCTTTGGGAAAAACAAGGTAACCCCTAATTACCACATAGGTGGTAATCCATTAAACACGGAAGAAGTTATCAGGGACCTGGGGACCCAAGTTGACAGTAACCTCTCTTTTGACACTCACATTGCCAAAGTGGTTAGGAAGGCCTTCTACATTGCCCACCTGATCATGAAGGGATTCACATCCAGATCAGGAGAGGTCATTGTACCCCTGTACTCTTCACTTATCAGACCAATGATTGAGTACAACGCCCCATTGAATGTACCTTACCCGACACCTGCAGCAGTTGGAAAGACCCCAAAAGTTCCTCACCAAAAGGATAAAGGGGCTCAAACATATGTCATACGATGCCCGACTGAAGAAACTCCAGCTCTATTCAGTCGCATACCGTCTGCTCAGAGGTGATCTGTGCCTGACATACAAGGCCATGTCCAACCCAGAATTAATGGACATGCTCCACCTCAAAAAATCCAAATCCACCAGAGCCACGAGAGCAAGAGACTTAAACCTCAACACGGATATAAATAGGATGTGCTGGAGGGACAGATTCATCACCCAGAGACTCCCTACACTATGGAACAGAATCCCAGTCCATGTGAGGCAGAGCCCCTCACTGACTCTGTTCAAGAGAAATCTTGACGAGTGGATGGGAGATCGTGGGTTTACCCCGGGAATCATCTCTGTATCACTGCTGGACAGAGGCACAGCAAACTAATGGGTGTAGTATTCTCATCCTAAGGGGTGGTGAAAGCCAAACACACTCTGGCTAGGCTTATAAATGCCCTAGGGCAGATAGCCTAGTATGAACCTATGAACCTATGAACAGTTGATGTTACAGAATTCTGCTACATGTAATGCACCTGAGGTGGTACGGCAGCTTCACACTGTACCTCACCAGGCTTGGCTTTCTGTTTCTTAGCCAGGTTGCCTTCTATGCACAATATCAATAAAAACACCCCCCCCTCAAAAAGATAAATAGAATTGCTGCTGTACTTCATGAGAAATGCATAAATGACATTCAGGTGTAATGATTCAAAAAGGCCTTTAAAGCAATGAGCAGACAGCAATAGCAATTGTAACTAAGATAAAAACCTTGATGCATTCATTAATGAATTTTATTTACCATATAAATGAAATCTGAATGTATTCCTTTAAAAAAAACATGTAAGTGGCAAAGCATTTTTGATAAAATCAACTTTTTATCTCTTTCCTCTCTCCCTGTTATAACTCTAATGAAAACATTAGGGTGTCAGCATATAAAACATAATGAATCACCTTTTTAAATATTAATAATAAAAATTATGAAGTCCACCACTTGCCCAAATGTCTTTTAAATGTGACCATGACCAACCCCATTCATCTACAATATCTGAGCATATACCAAGTCATATGAATCCTGTGGTGTTTATCAAAGTGCCTTCGCATTTCCATAATCAGTCTGAATAAGCTGCTCTGACTGTATTTGCATATGGGTGCAGCAGAGCTGTTCATGGATAACCTCAATGCAGGTGTGAAACCTGGGACTGCACTATCACCTTTTAATAGACCTACAGGTTGTCATCTTTTCAAATTTACAATGTGTGACCATTCTGACTGAAATATGGCTTTCTGTAGGACAGGATTTCAGTTCATTTGCAAAATAAATGCTTGTTTGTATACAATTGTAAGTTATTTTTATTGTAGGACATAATATTAAATTGATTCATGTACACAATCATAATTTTCTGCAACAGCTAGAGAAAGGTACAAACTATTTTTCTCCAAAACATATAGGACATTTGCCATTTTTAAGCTTTTATGCAAGCAAATGAATAAAACTGTCCTTTTGCTCAATGCCCTTCTGGGATGGAGAGAGGCTTTACCCAGTCTTACCCTATCTTGCACTGTAGATAGAAAACCAAATTGTTTAGGTTAAAATCAAATGTGCTTTGGGTTAGTCATAAATTTCATTTAAAAGGAGCCCAACGGTGAATAAGTGAAAAAGCAGATTGAGCTTAAAGTTTTATTAGATTTCACTTGAGATTAAAGCAAAGTTCATAGGTTCATAGGAAAATACTAGGCTACTGACCCAAAGGCTCTTATAAGCCTATCCAAGAATTTCACCAATGTTCCCACAAAGTCAGCACCTGTTTTCCCTGAAAAGTTTCATTTTCCCTTTTCCTTAGATTCATGGTTTCATAAGTTTATAGCTAATTATTAGGCTACCTGCCTTAATGGGCCATTCTTAGCCTAGTCAATTTCCATTCCAAAGATGAGAATGAAACACTGTCTGGGAGTCAAACACCTTAACCATTATACCAAGCCCCAACCAGGT
>NC_056746.1:1365800901-1365818401 GCF_019279795.1 Protopterus annectens
TGGCATGTTTTATTTTGTTTAAAATCGATGATGCCATGGTCTTTTACACTATACAATGTCTCTTAATTTTAAAATTGCCATGGAATCATCATATACTCATATTTTAATAGAGAACTGCAACAACTATCAGTAACTCCAAGGAAATTCATACTCCATCTGACTTCAGGGCAAGGTATATCAGCACTAAAAAATTAAAAGCACTACACCCTCACAAACTCCCCTTGTGTACCTTGTTCCCCATTGGCCCTTTTTTTCAATTATAAAGGAATCCCCAACACTATTCTAGCATGTCCAAAGGTCAGTTGTCAATCTCCTCTCCGGTCCAGCTGGTGAATCTGGGAATCTTGAGGCAATGTTACAACTGCCTCATGTACACAGACAACCCTCTCCTCCTCCCAACAAATTCCAACACATGTGAGAGATGCAACCATATAGCCATACTGGAGGCTAAGCTCTCTCAACTCAGTATTGGCGAAACCAGTCAGGAGGAGAAGGAAACCACACTCACTATAATTCCAGTCTCACATAGACCTACCACGACAGTAAACCAAACACATAAACACACAAAAACATACTCGGAGGCTCTAAATAAAAATCTGCCTAAGCAGCAGAGACCTCCAAAGCAGACACCCAAGCAACCACTACCCCAAAACAAAACATGTGCAACACATAGCTGACAAAGCCAGTGTGCCAAACAGTCACAGCCCTTAAGACTAAACAACACACCTGATACACTTGTAATAGGTGACTCTATCATCAGGCACACTGACGTCCCGCTCACCAGGCTGAACAAGGAGATGGTCATGGTGAGCTGCCTGTCAGGCGCTAGGATCCGCCACATAACACATGCACTCAGGTCACTCCAAGGCAAGTACAAATATGACTCAGTCATTGTCCATGCTGGTGTGAATGACCTGAGACGTACCTCCCTGGACTACATGAAAAGTGACATAGAGGAGATCTCTGATCATGTGGCCCAGGCCGGTATGACCCTGACCTTGAGTAGCATCTTACCCTCACCAAGAATGATGCCACAATATGAAGACAAGATGATCAATTTCAACAATTGGCTTAAGTACTGGTGTCATTCAAAGGGGATCCAATGCCTGTCAGCCTGGGATTACATGCTCGACAAGCCACGATGCTTCACTAGGGACAGCTTGCACCTGTCACCCCTGGGCTTTTGGATATTGGCAAAGGCTCTTGCTACCCCCATAGTGCCTTTTTTAGGCAAGGCTCAAAAGACAAACCCACCTCCATAGGTATCACAAGGGATAAGAAACTAAGAGTAATGCTACTCAATGCCAGAAGTCTAAACCGCAAGATGCATGCACTCAAAACTCTCCTTAGCATGGAGAACATCGATATCTGTGCAGTAACAGAAACCTGGTTCAAGGCTCCCGAGAGCACCCCAGCACTACAAGGTTATATCTCATACCATGCTTTTCGGCCCTAAAACTTGGACCGAACCACAAAAGGAGGGGGAGTATCAATATTCGTCAAAGTTACCCACACCTTCAGGTTGGTGGCACAGCACGAAGCATCAGAGACTATCCATGTGCAACTAACAATGGGTAAAACTGCCTTCCATTTTATAGCCTGCTACAGACCACCCTCCCAAACCCAGGAACCCCACTTGGCCTTCCTGAGAACACTGGAAAATATGAAGGTCTCTCCAAACACCATTATATTGGGCGACTTCAACTACCCAAACATAGACTGGGAGCATTACTCTAGTTCCAACACCCTAGCCCAAAGGTTCCTAGAATTTATAAACTCAAATGCTATGGAACAACTTGTTACCACTCCCACAAGAGGGGAAAACATACTGGACCTGATCATCACCAACATGGGGACTCTATGCTCCAGACCAGAAGTGTATCCCTCACTGGTAAGATCAGACCATAAACTAATCTCACTGGATATTCACATCCTGACCCCACCCCCTGCCCAGAAAACCACAGTGAAAAACTTCTCTAAAGCAAATTTCACACTCCTCAAAACCGAGGTGGAATCCTTCAAAGCTCCCGGGCCTGTGGAAAATATGGCCCAGACTGCAGCATCCTTTATAAACGTATTCTATGAACACCTTCAGGAATGCATGGATCTTGCAATCCCAAATAAAACCAAGACCCAATCCTCCAAAGGCAGACATCCTGTCTGGTGGACCCCAGCCACAAACAAACTATACAATAGAAGGAGGAAGCTACTACATGATAGAGCAAAATCCCAAAAAGGGAAGGCATCTCTGATCAGTATTAGCAAAAAACTACGGGCACTCAGAAAATCGTCTAAGGCCAGCTTCAAGAGAAAAATTGCACAGGACATTAAGGATAATCACAAAGCTTTCTTTAGTTATGTTAGGAAACTGGGTGGGAATTCCCAGATATTCTCAGAATTAGTCCAAAATGACAAAAAATACACCGAACCCACAGACATTGCCAACATCCTAGCTGACAGGTTCAGTGCAAACTTCTGCCCCCCCTCCCCACCAAAAGGGCAAATATCTATTCCAGCAGAGTGCTGCATCTCTGACATCTCAGATGCTCAGGTAAGAGCCACCATCTCCAAAGCAAAAAAACACAGCATCAATGGGACCAGACGGTGTCCCGGGCTGCGTCCTACATGAACTCCAAGATGAGCTAAACCCAAACATAAAACTACTGTTCAATCTCAGCCTTACTACAGGATATGTACCCAAAGAGTGGCGTACAGCAACAGTGATCCCTCTCCACAAAGGTGGTGCCTCAACAGATCCTGGAAATTATCGTCCCATAAGCCTGACTAGCTTGGACTGCAAAGCTATGGAAAGGATCATCATGGACCTCATAAATAAAGATATTGGGGACCTACAGACACTGGATCCCACCCAGTTCAGCTTTGTTAAGGGCAGATCCTGCCTCTTAAACCTGGTCGATTTCTTTGAAACAGTCACCAAGGCCACTGACGAGGGGAAGGTGGTCCACACAGCCTACCTGGACCTCGCAAAAGCCTTCGATACAATACCCCACTCGGGCATTATAGATAAGCTCACCAGCTTAAATATAAAAACCTATGTCACTAGATGGGTTGCAAACCGGCTCAAGGACAGAACCCACATGGTTAGAATTGCTGGAGCCATGTCAGACTCCAAACCAGTTACAAGTGGCATCCCACAAGGCTCAGTCCTGGGACCTCTCTTGTTCGGTATTTATTTCTCGGAGGTACAGGCCAACACGGAAGGACTGTGGCTGGCCAAGTTCGCAGATGACTGCAAACTGGGCACCATAATTGACTCTCCAGCCGACACAAGCATCCTCCAAAAGGGCCTCATAGAAACAGACAACTGGTGCCAGAGCCATTGCCTCAAGCTAAATGCCAAAAAGTGTATAGTCATCCCCTTTGGCAAAAACAAAGTGCCCACAAATTACCACATAGGTGGTAATCCATTAAGTACAGAAAAAGTAATTAGGGACCTGGGGACCCAAGTTGATAGCAATCTCTCATTTGACAAACACGTGGCCAAAGTGGTTAGAAGAACATTTTATATAGCCCACCTAATCATGAAGGGATTCACATCTAGATCGGGGAGGTCATCTTACCTCTTTACTCATCCTCATCAGGCCCATAATTGAGTACAATGCCCCTTTTGGGATGTACCTTACCCGACACCTGCAGCAACTGGAAAGACCCCAAAAGTACCTCACCAAGAGGATCAAAGGGCTCAAACAGATGCCATATGCTGCCCGGTTAAAGAAACTCCAGCTCTACTCAGTGGCATACCGCCTGCTCAGAGGCGATCTGTGCCTGACGTATAAACATGCTGCACCTCAGAAAATCCAAATCCCATCGAGCTACGCGCTCGAGAGACTTGAACCTCAGCACTGAAATAAATAGGACATGCTGGAGGGACAGATTCATAACCCAGAGGCTCCCTTCACTCTGGAATAAAATCCCAGTCCAGGTTAGGCAGAGTCCCTCATTGACTCTCTTCAAGAGAAATCTTGATGAGTGGATGGGAGATCATAGGTTTACCCCGGGTTTCACTTCTGTGTCACTGTTAGACAGAGGCACAGTATACTCACCTCGAAAAATGGCATAGCAAAATTAATTTAAAATGGGTGGCGAAAGCCAAACACACTCTGGCTAGGCTTATAAATGCCCTATGAACCTATGAACATCTAAGGCATCTGCTGTAACAGAATGAGAAGGATGTAGATGAAACTCCTCTAGACTGGTTGTTCATATCTGCAAACCCTCATCGCAAGTGGTGATGATAACCTGAATGAATTATAGAATGGTGCACTTACTTCACCTTATTTAAAACTCTGCCTGGGATTGTTATTTTTAACATGGGGAAACCATACCATTCATGATCTTAATGGGTCATTTCTAATACATAATTTACTCTATACGCAGAAATTATACCACACTTAAAAATATGTAATCTTAAAACACAAAATTTAAGCACCAGAAAAAAAAATCTGATAAAATAAGCTTTTAGCAACCAGAAAGGAGCCCCATCCTGTTTCTGAGAATTCTATGACTTATTTTGTCCTTCCTGTTCCTGCAAATGTCTGATAGTGACTATTGCTAAACTGCTCTTGTCAGTGTCCAATATTATCTATAGAAGTATTAGCGTGGCGATACACTCAGTCATTATTAAACTTGATTCTGTTTGTAGTGCACTTTATATGATTAAACATTCACATTACTGAATTTATTGAATACCCTTTAATGAATCAAAAAGAACATCAGTTGCATCATTGTATATCTGACACCATGCAGGTAAGGACGAACTATCTTGGAAATAAATGACATTTTAACTTAACTAGGACATCTCTCATCTAAGGGACTTCTTTATTTCTGAAAAGGTGTGAGAAATATCTGGCAGTTGTTGCAAACTACCAAGGCCCTGAGCTTTTAGCAACCTGTTTTCTAGAGTTATGGGTACTGGGTTTGATTCCTTCCACCTCTGTTTGCTTTTTGTCTGACTGAAGAAGACTTTTAATGAGATAGGGTTCCTGAGTTGCCCCTGAAAAGGCGCAGTTGTGTACAGTTGTCTTACCTCTTTAACAAATGAAAAAATAAACTGTTAACTGAATTTTAGAGTACTATTTTTTCTATTTGTGTTCACTTTCAAGGATCTGCAGAAATTTCTGTTTGCTCTTGAGTTCAGCACCATTTTTATGCTATTGCTACAGTTATGGACTTAAATGATGACATTGCCTTTCTGACCACAATGCTTTACTGAACTTATTATCTACACTTTACTTGTACCAGCATGTAAAGAAAACAGTACCATCCAGAAGGGAGAGAATAACATCACTATAAATAAAGTGTCTTGACAGATGTATGATCATTGACTACAATATAGTGTGACTCAGTGGTAACTATTTAATAGATTTATTAAACATTTTTGAGTAAGAAGGCATGTTTTTCTTGGAGCACAGAGTATAGAGCCTGACTTTGGACAGTGGTTGAAACAGAAGCGCTTGTGAATAATCCATCTATGTTTTAATTATGTTAGTCTGCACTTTATTGCTGCTTCTGGAAAGCTGGGAAGCCCTGAATACTTGAGTGCCTCAAGTCTGCAGCTTTTTTGTATTTAATGTTGGCAGCACTATTGAACCGGTGCCATTAGTTGAAAGGAACCATTAGACATAATATTTCATTCATCAACCCCCCACACACACACACACACACACACACACACACACACACAAACACATGGATACTGCTACACACAGTGCATATAGCAACTTTAATGGGAAAATCTACTTCTCAAACTTGTAATACAAAACCAGAAGTAATTTTTTCTAGCACAATGGTCAATGTAGAAGTGTTTTCTTACTGGTGCCCACATGATTCTTTGACTCTGTGAATGAGGAGAGAGACACAGAAAGACAGACAAGCAGGCATTCATACAGATATGATTGTGACCATGCTTTTTTTTGCATTTTGAAGTTTCTATCAGTGGACTAATTTCTGGCTATGCTTGCTTTTCCCTACTGAGTAACCAAACTATTTAGAACAATATCTGAAAGTGTCCTTTTGTTATGCTTCTCCCTCCTCTCTAAGAGGCAAATCTCTTAGGAATTACCATGATTGAGTTGTCTGCACTGGGCACCAGGGGATCAGATTGACTTGGTCTGTGGCCAGAGGAGCTGTGTCTGCTTTAGTGCCTTGCTGAAGGAGAGTTAACTGTATATGTCTCATGATTATCTAGTACATGTGGCATGTGAATGTCCACTAACGTCAATGTTCTCTGAATAGTCTGTAGGGTTTGGCCATCAGGCCTGTGTAAGAGGGCAATCCTCTGTGACATCTGATCTCTACCACTAACATAAGAGAGAGAGAGAGAGAGACACTGAGAGAAGGAGAGACGTGTTGACCTTAGCCACCTGATCTTTCCACTATGACTGATTTGATTACTAGTGAAAACCTGATTACATGTAATTAAAGTGGCCTCTTTGACAAAAGGCTGGTGTTTGTTATTCATTACAGTTTTACTGACTTGCTGTCTATGTTTTTTAAATAACCATAAATAAAATCAGAACTGTCAAATATACATATTCATTAATTTTCTAAAGACTGAAAGTGATAGGGAAGGGAGTCATTTTGAACAGATATTTGGAAAGCATATTTGAGACAAATGTAGTCTCAAACTATTTCAGTACAAGAGAACCAGATCATGACGGACTCTTCATTTATTTTAGAGGAAGCAATATGACACTCTTTTTATGTTTGATAATTACTTAATTGAAGTGTTCACTTAATGAATATTAAATAATATTGTTAATGACATCTTCCTTATATGCAAACAAGCTTTCTGATATATTGAGGCAGAAATAACAATGAATTACATCAATAATAAACATTAAGGGAAGGGAAGGGAACAGGATGGGTACTGGCTGTATACATAAATTATCTTCATTATTATTTTTTCTAAAGATCCATAATTTGGAGTTCAGATTCCTATATTCAATGCTTTGCACAACTGAAGGTTACCTGAAGGAGTCAGATATCTATCGGGTCTATATTAGTTTGTCGATGCGCGGTTTCATTGAACACCAAATCAGTGACCGCACTTCAGCAAAAATCATTTCAGTGATTCACTGAATTTACCAAGGGTAAGTAAATACTTGATTTGCAGTACAACAGAACAACATCCAAGTAAATAAAACCCACCCAAGTGGGGGGTTTCACCCCTCACCCCCCCCAACTATATATACCAACTCATAGATAGCACTACACTGGAGAAAAGGGCAAAGTTGGGTAGTTGTCCAACTACTTCTTTGCCCTTGGTAAATTCAACAAATCGCTGAATGATTTTCGCTGAAGTGCCGTCGCTGATTTGGTGTTCGCCGAAATCGTACTTTGATGAATTAATGTAGACCCCTGTTATTAGGGGATAAACATTCTACCACCATTTTCTAGCTTTTAATGATTGAAGACATGTGATCCCTGGGACATCCTCAGTTTTTTAAAACTTTACACAGACTCTGTTATATCAACGTGTACACTAAAAACAACTATGCAACTGCATGACAGAAAAAAAATAAGAAACAATTCCATTTACATGACAGAATAATACAACAGCAAATCCTAAGAAGAAACAAGTAAAGGATAAGGAAAAAATGTTTATATTCTCCCACGGAGACCACCTGGAGGCAGTCTTCACATCACCTACCGTTATTTAGTTAACAATAATTCTGACTCATGTAACTTATGCATTAATATTACCATCACTTGATTCTCTGGCGAATTACAACTCTTCTGTTTCCTAATGAGAGCTTTTTTTAGCTGTCAGCATCATTAAACATAAGAAAGCATATTTTGCCATATTCAGAGGGGGGGGTTTCCTTTCCAATAAATCAACATAGGCCCTAACTTAACATGCTCATCCCTTATCTCATTCATATATAACATCTTGCAAAGTCATTCTTGAACTGTGTTAACCCTGCACAATCCTAATGAATATGTACTTAGTCCCACAGTTTGTCATTATTACAGTGCCAACATCCACTACTGGATAGGGTTACCCTTGTCTTGAGGTTTTCACTTAACGTCTAAACCCAATTGCCTAACAAAAGTAAACAAAAATACAAAAAAAACAAAAAAAACAAATATGAACATAGCTTACCTAAAAATATATATTTTTTAAAGTAGACAAACCCATTTCAGCAAAATAACTACAGCAGAACTAAGAGAGTGTGCAAAAACAAATATATAGCGATATGTGATACACCATCTAATCAAATAGTCCAGTGATATAAATCAATACCAGTAAAACACATTTACTTCAGTATTTACACTTTTATGTATAAATACATTTTAATCAGGCATCTGTTATTTTATTAATCCTGCTTCAATATGAATGATTTTAAACACACATTTAATATTCAGATATTCGGCGAGACCTTGGAAGATATCAGCATTTATTTTAATCTGCCAATAAAGTTGCAAGGATTCCACATGATTATGGCAACCTCCCATATTATCTTCCACTTTATTCAAAACAAAGAAAAAACACATTAAATTACTAAATGCCTGAGAATGTTTAACAATGCAGTTTTTCATTTTATTCTTGGAATAAATATGTTCACAGATACATAAACTTGTTTTCAAATATTTTTCCCATATAAAAGGTGTCATAACTGATGCAAGTTATATAATACACAATGTTGGTACTATTGGTTGTACATCAGTTCTTATTCTTACAGTGTAACTTAAATGTCTCATGACTAAAAGAAGGCTGCTATTAACAAAGCAGTGCCACTTAAAGAAACCACAGATAAAAGTCCTTTTATCCCTATAGGTCTTGTTTAAAGTAAATTCTTCATGCTGTTCCCCTTCTCCAACATACTCTTTAAATTACCCATTGTTTTTCTTGTAAAAATTGTTGCGGACCCTATTTTCTGTAATAGCTCAGGGTGCCCTTAACCCCCATTCAGTTGTTATAGTTTATAACGGCACTATTCCTGCAGTAATTAATGGGAAAGGCATGAGTGCAATCAGTATCAAGCCTACTTTTGTTACTGCTGTCAGATAAGTGTCACTAGTGCTGCTTTTATTTGAAGAAATGCCACTGGTGGCATTCAAAGTCAGTGAAATATTGGAATCACTATAAGTAAAACTAAATTTTTTAAAAATCAGAGCTTTGCTGAGCAATATTCATGAAAACATCAACCTTGACTAAATTTCTCTTAAACACAAAAATAAATCCTCAATAAACTATAAAGTGTAGATGCAATAGTACTGACTTGTACAAATCAAGGCTATATAGGGAGATCCTTTTTCATTCATGTTAAAGCAAATTTGCAAGGTCGGGGCAACCTCCATTGCTACTCCCTTAATTTGCTTACATGCATCATTCTTTTAAATAACATATTTTTACCCCAAATTAATTCTAGTAAATTGCGAACAGTATTACTATCTGAATTAGACAAGAATGTACTGTTTAAAAAAAAAAAAACTCTGTACCTTCTGAACTCCATTGTTCATGTTGAATTACCATGTACAGTCAAGTAATATTTGCAGTTAGTAAATACATCTCATCCTTGGCATTGTTCATATAAACTGTATTTCATTTATCTAAAAACTCCCTGGAGTACCTGATAAATGAAGGAGTAGCTTGAATAACCTTGTTAACGTTGTTATCCAATTGAACTGAAATGCCTTCAACTTTTTCACATCTAGCCACCACAATCAGCCTAAAGGGGGATCTCTAGGAAATCTATGTAGTTTAAGAATTCTGACAAATATGCAGTTCTGAATATTTTGGAAACAGTATCCCTAAGGAAGTAACTCAAATGCCATTGTAGATCATAATAAAGATGACGCTTAAGCTTTCCATGAGGTGAAGAGGGGGACAGAAGAAATAATGAATGTGGAAGCTACGGGTGAAGAACAGATTAGTAAATATTTGATTGATGGTGGGCAACAAAATATATAGTATAGGATTTGAAGACATTCTACTCCATCTAGAATAAAAACATGTATGGATAAAGAGAGGTATGGTGTAATCAGGGGTGGGGATAAGAAGAGGAAGAGAAATGGTATGTATCTGACCAATAATATACGGGGTATTCAGTTAATATAGGGAAATATAAAGTCCATTTCATTCTTAGGAAACAGCTTAGTGAGAAAAGAAGGACACATACTTTTATCTCCATGATAAAAATTCCATAGAAAAGGCAATAGCCAAGGGGAATCTGACACCAGGCTATTCACGGACACTGTTATCACCTGGATCATGAGAAGACAGTTAACAGTCACTAGTATCAAAAAGGCTGCATTATGCTCGATTACTACAAAATGATTTAGTCAGAGTATTTAATTTTGCCTCAAAAAGAAGGATATAAGACAACTGTAATTAATATAATAAATATAATGGTCTGACAGCAGCTTTGTGCCGTAATCTACTCACAGGAGGCAAACAGAATAGATGCGTGCCACGAGTCAAAGGAAATTAAGAAATTGTGGTGTAAATGCAATATGAATGATGTAATGAGACATGGGTTGTGAGATGTAACTGATACAGGAAATGCAATGATGGACAGTGAGATTGTTAATGAGATAGGGAGAGGGGTGTTGGCTAAAGAAAAATCCAAGTTTTACATGACAGTGATCCCACTGCATACAGGATATGAAAGCAATGATGCAGGATCTAATCATGTATGACTGAAACAGCACAGAGGAATGAAAAGTGCCCTTCTGGTAAATGGACATTCATTTGGCAGAAGAACCAGGATTCATAAAATGAACATTTTCAGCTACTTCTTATAGTTGCTCTGACATGTTTTATTTTTGTAAGAAATACTTTCAGTTCATATACAAAGCATTATGAGAAAATTGATACTATATGTACTGTATATATATATATATATATATATATATATATATATATATATATATATATATATAGGTTCATAGGTTCATAGGTTCGTACTAGGCTATCTGCCCTAAGGCATTTATAAGCCTAGCCAGAGTGTATGTGGCTTACACCACCCCTTAGGATGAGAATACTACGCCCTTTTAGGGTTTAGTTTACTATGCCTCTGTCTAACAGTGACACAGAGATGACCCCCGGGGTAAACCTACGATCTCCCATCCACTCGTCGAGATTTCTCTTGAAGAGAGTCAGTGAGGGGCTCTGCCTGACATGGACTGGGATTCTGTTCCAGAGTGTAGGGAGCCTCTGGGTTATGAATCTGTCCCTCCAGCACGTCCTATTTATTTCTGTGTTGACGTTTAAGTCACTTGTTCTCATGGCTCTGATGGATTTGGATTTTCTGAGGTGGAGCATGTCCATTAATTCAGGACTGGACATGGCCTTGTACGTCAGGCACAGATCACCTCTGAGTAGTCGGTATGCGACTGAATAGAGCTGGAGTTTTTTCAGTCGGGCAGCATATGACATATGTTTAAGACCCTTTATCCTCTTGGTGAGGAACTTTTGGGGTCTTTCCAACTGCTGCAGGTGTCGGGTGAGATACATCCCAAATGGGGCATTGTACTCAATCATTGGCCTGATAAGAGAAGAGTACAGGGGCACAATGACCTCTCTTGATCTAGATGTGAAACCCTTCATGATAAGGTGGGCAATATAGAAGGTCTTCCTAACCACTTTGGCAATGTGAGTGTCAAATGAGAGGTTACTGTCAACCTGGGTCCCTAGGTCCCTGATTACCTCTTCCGTACTTAATGGATTACCGCCTATGTGATAATTTGTCGGTACCTTGTTTTTCCCAAAGGGTATGACTATACATTTTTTGGCTTTCAGCTTAAGGCCATGGCTCTGGCACCAATTATCCATTTCTATGAGGCCTCTCTGAAGGATGTTTGTGTCCGCTGGAGTATCAGTTATGGCGCCCAGTTTGCACTCATCTGAGAACTTTGTCAGCCACAATCCTCCTATGTTTGCCTGTACTTTGGAAAAATAAATGCCGAACAAGAGGGGTCCCAGGACTGAGCCCTGTGGGACACCTCTTGTGACTGGTTTAGAGTCTGACATAGCTCCAGCAGCTCTGACCCTGTGGGTTCTGTCCTTGAGCCAGTTTGCAACCCATCTTGTGACATATGGGTTTAAATTTAAGCTGGTGAGTTTGTCTATGATGCCCGAGTGGGGTATTGTGTCAAAGGCTTTTACAAGGTCAAGGTAGGCTGTGTGAACTGCCTTGCCCTCATCAATGGCCTTAGTGACTGTTTCAAAAAAGTTGACCAAGTTCAAAAGGCAGGATCTGCCCTTGACAAAGCCAAATTGAGTAGGATCCAATGTCTGTAGGTCCCCAATTTCTTTGTTTATGAGTTCCATAATGATCCTCTCCATAGCTTTGCAGACCAGGCTCGTCAAGCTTATGGGGCGGTAATTTCCAGGGTCCGTAGAGGCACCGCCTTTGTGAAGTGGGACCACTGTTGCCGTACGCCACTCTTTGGGTACGTATCCTGTAGTAAGGCTAAGATTAAACAGCAGCCTTATATGTGGGTTTAGTTCCTCTTGGAATTCATGTAGCACACAGCCTGGGACACCATCCGGTCCCATTGATGCTGTGTTTTTAGCTTTAGAGAGGGTGGCTCTCACCTAGGCATCTGAGATGTTACACTCTGCTGGGATAGTTATTTCTCCTTTTGGGGGGAGGGGGAAGAGAAATTTGCACTGAACCTGTCTGCCAGAATGTTGGCAATGTCAGTGGGTTCAGTGTATTTTGTGTCATTTTGGACTAACTCTGAGCATATCTGGGAGTTTCCACCCAGGTTTCTAACATAGCTAAAGAAGGCCTTGTGATTGTCTTTTGTGTCTTTTGCGATTTTTCTCTCAAAGTTGGCCTTGGATGATTTTATGAGTGATCGTAGTTTTTTGCTAGTACTGATCAGAGACGCCTTACCTTTTAGGGATTTTGCTCTGTCATGTAGTAGCTTCCTCCTCCTGTTGTAAAGTTTGTTTATGGCTGGGGTCCACCAGACCGGGCGCCTGCCTTTGGGGGAATGGGTCTTGGTTTTATTTGGGATTGCAAGATCCATGCATTCTTGAAGGTGCCCATAGAAGGCATTTGCAAAGGATTCAGCAGTGTGGGTTGTGGTTTCCACTGGCCCAGGGGCCTTGAAGGATACCACTTCAGTCTTAAGAAGTGTGAAGTTTGCTTTTGAGAAGTTCTTCACTGTGGTCTTTTGTGCTAGGGGTGGGGCGGATGTGGATTTCCAGTGAGATTAATTTATGGTCTGATCTTACCAAAGAGGGATATACATCCGGTGTGGAGCATTTTGTCCCCATGTTTGTGATGATCAGGTCTAGTATATTGTCTCCTCTTGTGGGAATGGTGACTAGTTGTTCCATTCCATTTGAGTTTATGAATTCTAGGAACCTTTGGGCTAGGGTGTTGGGGCTTGAGTAATGTTCCCAGTCTATGTTTGGGTAGTTGAAGTCTCCCAAAATGATGGTATTTGGAGAGACATTCATACTCTCCAGTGTCTTCAGGAAGGCTGTGTGGGGTTCCTGAGTTTGAGAGGGTGGTCTGTAGCATGCTACAAACTGTAAGGCAGTTTTGCCTATGGTTAGTTGCACCTGGATAGTCTCCAATGCTTCATGCATTGCCACTAACCTGGAGGTGTGGGTATCTTTGATGAAAATGGATACTCCCCCTCCTTTTGTGGTTCGGTCCAAGTTTTGGGGCCGGAAAGCATGATATGAGGTAAAACCTGATAGTGCTGGGGTGCTCTCAGGAGCCTTGAACCAGGTTTCAGTCACTGCACAGACATCAATGTTTTCCATACTGAGGAGGGCTTTGAGGGCGTGCATCTTGAGGTTTAGACTTCTGGCATTGAGCAGCATTACCCTTAGTTTTTTTCCACTTGTGTTTTCTAGGGAGGTATATATATATATATATATATATATATATATATATATATATATATATATATCTAGATATTAATATAGCCCAGACTTACATAGCTTAGTATCTCACATTTGTTGTTTCAGTAATTGTGGTTCTTAACAAAAAAAACAACAAAAAAAAACAAAACAAAAAAAAAAACAAACACTGCTTACCACACATTAATGTTAGGAGTAAGAGGGAATTAAAAGTAGAATTAAATAGTAATAGAAAAGACGACATTAAAATACAAGGCAAATCGCTGCCTCCCCAACACAGCACAAACAACAAGTCACATAGCCCACCTACCGAAGCCCCTAAGGCAAAACAGATTGCCTAATACACTTATCATAGGCGACTTGATAGAGAGGCACACTGATGTCCCACTCACTAGGTTGAATAAGGAGAATGTAACAGTCATCTGCCTATCAGGTGTCAGAATCTGACACATAACACATGCACTCACGTCACTTCACAACAAGTACAAGTATTGCTCTGTCATTCTCCATGTGGGTGTGAATGACCTGAGATGCACCTCTCTTGACTACATGAAAAGAGACATGGTGGAGCTCTCAGATTATGTGGCCCAGGCAGATATGACCCTAGCCCTGAGCAGCATCCTAACATCACCCAGAATGATACCACAGTACAATCAGAAAATGATTGACTGCAACAATTGGCTAAGTTTCTGGTGTCATTCTAAGGGGATCCAGTATATGTCTATATTGATAAACTCACCAAACTAGGCATCAATCCCTATATCACTAGGTGAGTTGCAAACTGGCTCACAGACAGAACCCACAGTGTGAAAGTAGTGGACTCCAAATCAGACTGCCAATCTGTTATGAGTAGAGTCCCACAGGCATCTGTCCTTGGTCCTCTCCTGTTTACCATCTACTTCTCTGAAGTCCAGGCCAACACGGAGGGGATCTGGCTGACCAGGTTTGCTGATGACTGCAAGTTGGGAGCTATCATTAACTCCCCAAGTGATGTAGATATCCTACAGAGAGGCCTCACCGAGACAAATGACTGGTGTCAAAACCATGGCCTTAAGCTAAATGCCAAAAATGCATCATCATCCCCTTTGGGAAAAACTCAGTGCCCACTAAATACCACATCGATGAGAACCCACTAAACACTGAGGACGTTATAACAGATCTGGGGACACAGGTTAACAGTAATCTCTCCTTCAACCACCACATTGCCACTGTAGTCAGAAAGTCCTTCTATGTGGCATATCTCATTACCAAGGGTTTTGCATCCAGTAAGAAAGAGGTCATCATCTCTCTCTACTCTTCCCTCATTAGACCAATCATCGAGTATAATGCCCCATTTCCTAGAGATGGCCTGCATCTGTCACGCCTGGTATTCCAGGTACTGACTAAGGCTCTTGCCACCCCTATAGTGCCTTTTTTAGGTGATGTTCCAAAGACCAAACTACCAGCATAACAGCTATAAATAAATGCAATCTGAAGGTCATGCTGCTCAGTGCCAAATCTCAAGATGCACTCGCTCAAAGCACTCCCGAAAATGGAGAGCGACATTTGTGCTGAAACGGAGACCTGATTTAAAGCAGCAGAAAACACCCCATGCACTAACAGCTACAAGTCTTTCTGCACCTTTTGGCCCCAGAACATGGACCATGTTCCAAAGGTGGTGGTGTCTCCATATTCATAAAGGATAAGCACACCATCAGAATGGTAGCTTAGCATAATGCATCTGAGATAATTCAGGTATAACTAACATAGGATAAGATGGTGATTCAGGTTGTAGCCTGCTATAGGTCCCCAAACATGTCCCAAGACTCTCACTATGCGTTCCTAAGCACCCTGGAAACTATTAGAGTCAACTCAACACTCTCATACTCGGTGACTTCAATTACCCCTCCATCAACAGGGAAAACTACTCATGCACCAACTCACTGGCCCAATGCTTCCTGGAATTCATCAGTTCCAATGTCCTGAACCAGCTCATTCTTACCACCACTAGAGGAAGTAGCATCCCTGACGTGGTAATTACTAACATGGGTAACCATTGCTCCACACGAGTAGTCAGTTCCTCCCTGGTTAGATCCGATCACAAACTAATCACCTTGGAAATCCAAATCACCCCCACATCCCCCACAAAGGTAACCACCATGAAAAACTTTTCCAAAGCTGACTTTGGGCTCCTACAAACAGAGGTGGCTAACTTCACGGCAGCCATGCCAATGGAAATTAGCTGCATGACTGCCAAATCATACACCAATGTGCACTGTATAAACACTTACATAAATGCATGGAACTAGTCATACCCAACAGAACCAAGATGCTCTCCTTCAAAAAAAGGAAGCGAATCTGCTGGTCCCCTGCCATTAATAAACTCTACAACAGAAGGAAGAACTGTTGCAGAAAAAGGTGAAGTCCCAAGACTGGAAAAACTCCATTATTAGCCTCAACAAAAAGCTGAGATCCCCCATCAAAATCTCTAAAGCCAGGTATGAAGGCAAAATTGCTGCAGACACTAAAAACAACCATAACGCCTTCTATAGTTATATCAAGAATTTCCATGGCAATACCCAGCTTTGCTCTGAGTTACTGCACAATGGTATCTCCTATACTGAGTCTACAGATATTGCCAACATACTGGCCGACAGATTCAGTGCCAACTTTACCCCTCCCCCTGCAAAGGACCATTCACAATACCAGAAGAATGCCAGGCACCCAGAATTACTGCAGCACAGGTTAAAGCGGCATTGTCAAAGCCAAGAATACAGCTTTCATGGGACCTGACAATATCCCTGGCTGCATTCTGCATGAACTACAAAGTGAACTGGCACCACATCTGTGTACCCTGTTCACCCTCAGCCTTACCTTAGACTTTGTCCCTACAGAGTGGCGCATTGCCACAGTCATCCCTCTCCATAAATGGGGAGTGACTACAGACCCTGGGAATTATCTTCCCATTAGCCTGACAAGTCTGATATGTAAGGCTATGGACCACATCATCATGGACCTAATTAACAAGGATATAGGGAATTTCCAAACTCTAGACCCCACACAGTTTGGTTTTGTGAAAGGTAGATCATGCCGGTTCAACCTGGTTGACTTCTTTGTGGCAGTCACTAGTGCTGTGGATGAAGGTAAGGCAATTTATACAGCCTAGCTTGATCTAGCCAAGGCCCTTGATACCTCACTCAGGAATTATTGATAAACTCACCAAACTATGCATCAACCCCTATATCACTAGGTGAGTTGCAAACTGGCTCACAGACAGACCCCACAGTGTGAAAGTAGCAGACTCCAAGTCAGACTGCCAATCTGTTATGAGTAGAGTCCCACAGGCATCGGTCCTTGGTTCTCTCCTGTTTGCCATCTACTTCTCTGAAGTCCAGGCTAACACGGAGGGGATCTGGCTGGCCAAGTTTGCAGATGACTGCAATTTGGGAGCCATCATTAACTCCCCAAGTGATGTAGGCATCCTACAAAAAGGCCTCACTGAAACAAACGACTGGTGTCAAAACCATGGCCTTAAGCTAAATGCCAAAAATGCATCATCATCCCCTTTGGGAAAAACTCAGTGCCCACTAAATACCACATCAATGAGAATCCACTGAACACTGAGGACATTATAAGAGATCTGGGGACACAGGTTGACAGTAATCTCTC
>NC_056746.1:1365823401-1366008401 GCF_019279795.1 Protopterus annectens
GGGGTGCACCCCTCACTCTATATAATGTAGGGACTGTGTCGTTGGGATGCATCCCTCACTGTACATAATGTAGGGACTGTGTTATTGGGGTGCATCCCTCACTATATATAATGTAGGGACTGTATCACTGGGGTGCATCCCTCACTGTATATAATGTTGAGACTGTGTCATTGGGGTTGATCCTTCACTGTATAAAATGTAGGGTCTGTGTCATTTGGGAGCATCCCTCACTGTATATAGTGTAGGGACTGTGTCATTGGGGTACATCCCTCACTGTATATAATGTAGGGACTGTGTCATCGGGGTGCATCCCTCACTGTACATAATGTAGGGACTGTGTCCTTGGGTTGCATCTCTCACTGTATATAATGTAGGGACTGTGTCATTGGGGTACATCCCTCACTGTATATAATGTAGGGACTGTGTTGTTGAGGTGCATCCCTCACTGTATATAATGTAGGGACTGTGTCGTTGGGGTGCATCCCTCACTATATATAATGTAGGGACTGCATCACTGGGGTGCATCCCTCACTGTATATAATGTAAGGACTGTGTTGTTGGGGTGCATCCCTCACTGTATATAATGTAGGGAGTGTGTCATTGGGGTGCATCCCTCACTGTATATAATGTAGGGACTGTGTCATTGGGGTGCATCCCTCACTGTATATAATGTAGGGACTGTGTCATTGGGGTGCATGCCTCATTGACTATAATGTAGGGAATGTGTCATTGGGGTGCATCCCTCACTGTATATAATGTAGGGACTGTGTCATTGGGTGCATCCCTCACTGTATATAATGTAGGAACTGTGTCATTCAGGTGCATCCCTCACTGTATATAATGTAGGGACTGTGTTGTTGGTGTGCGTCCCTCACTGTATATAATGTGGGGATTGTGTCGTTAGGTTGCATCCCTCACTGTATATAATGTAGGGACTGTGTCGTTGGGGTGCGTCCCTCACTGTATATAATGTAGGGACTGTGTTGTTGGTGTGCGTCCCTCACTGTATATAATGTGGAGATTGTGTTGTTAGGGTGCATCCCTCACTGTATATAATGTAGGGACTGTGTCGTTGGGGTGCGTCCCTCACTGTATATAATGTAGGGAATGTGTCGTTGGGGTGCATCCCTCACTGTATATAATGTAGGGACTGTGTCGTTGGGGTGCGTCCCTCACTGTATATAATGTAGGGAATGTGTCGTTGGGGTGCATCCCTCACTGTATATAATGTAGGGATTGTGTCGTTGGGGTGCGTCCCTCACTGTATATAATGTAGGGACTGTGTCGTTGGGGTGCATCCCACACTGTATATAATGTAGGGACTGTGTCATTCAGGTGCATCCCTCACTGTATATAATGTAGGGACTGTGTCGTTGGGGTGCGTCCCTCACTGTATATAATGTAGGGACTGTGTCGTTGGGGTTAATCAGGGCTGTTGTGGGGCTGTTATGCTGCAGGTGTACCCTTCTGATTACTGTCACTTAATGCATATTACGATTACAAAAAGACTTACTATTTTGATGGAAGTGGAACATTGTGCATTTCAAGGCACAGAAGTGAACTTGTGTGCTTCTCTTATGAGGCCAGACAAGTTACTAGAGTTCTTCTAATTAAAGCTGTGATGCTTGAACTTTGTCAGTCCATTAGCTAAGACATATAGTATCTGTATTTTGTTTTTATTATTATTATTATTATTATTATTTGTAATTATTAACTGGGGAAGAGTAGTGATCCCCATGGACCATTTCCAGACTCAGCCCAGGAGTGGTGCCTGGTTAAGTGACTTGCTCAGAGTCACAGTTAGGCAAATGGAGGCGGAGGGAATCAAACCCTAGACCTGAGGAAGATTCTTAACAGCTTAGCCTTAAACCTCTGCTGCAGCTGTTAAACAGTGTTTGATATAGCATGACTGTATGCCATATTTTACCATCCTTAGCATAACAGTTACTCTTTTATGTTGAAAAGTTAACAGACTTGGACAAAGTCTAACAACATCTGTCACAATTTGCTTGATTGCCTAAAGTCCCCAAACAGCTGCATGACAGTATGAATGTGTGACCACCACTGTCTTGAAGTTACTTTACAGCCAAACACCTATTCTCTTGGTATTAGCTTAGCATGCCTGTTCTGCTTATGTTTTAAACCTTTTTTATGTTTGTGAAGTTTTATTTCTTAAATACCATATGTCATTTGACTAGCCAAGTCATGGCTGAAAACAGTTATTTTGACTTATCTTGTCAAATGAAATAAATAAACAAGTATCTGCTATTGCCACATATTTGCTGAACTACAGAAGGAGCTCTACAAGTATCCTTTGCTTAATTTTACTGAACAGCACAGTGTATTTTGCATATTCAGGGATATGAATAATTCAGTCATGATAGGAAAATTATGTCATCCAGCTTGCCTTCCCTATGATTAAACTACCCGCCCCACAAACAGGTAAATATGCAATAAAAAATTATCAGAAACACAATTATATATAAATCCTAACTACTCAATATATAGACTGTGTTTTTTTAAGAAGCTACATCCCCCCCACCCCCACCGCACCTCTCATGTTGGTGGTCTCACCCACCTACACAGCCGTCCTTAATGTACTAACCCAATGATCAGACAACTGTGGAGAAAGAAGAAATAGTCTCCAAGGAATTAAATAGTTGTATAAGCTACAATCTCCCAGTGACACTGAGGTAAATGAGAACCATTTTGGGGACATGTAGATTTGACTAACAGCGAAGAGGACGTAACACACAACCAATTCTAAACCTTAAATGACATTTGAATGCATTGTAAGATTGCTGTCTTAATGTCTGCCTAAACTCTACTTAACACCTTCTCATTTGATTGACCACACATTTCTAGTACAATGTAAAAATCAATATATGGCATAGATGCATACCTGTATTTTTTTTTTTTGAAAATGTTGAATTGCACATGGAGTTCCCTTCAACAGTCATTTAGAGACAAGGTTCACACTGATAGGTGACTAGCCCTGCTGGGGTTGTTTTTCCATATGATACACTCCCACCTATGGCCAGTTTAAAGTGTCCAATCTACCTACCTATATGTCTTTGGAATGTGGGAGGAAACTAGAGCAAGCCCACATGAACACAGGTGGACATGCAGACTGTGTCCAGAAGGTGCCCCAGACCAGAATCGAACTGGAGAACCTCTTACTGTGAGATGACAATGCTAATTGCTGTGCCATTGTGCCACTCCACTCATTTCATCATTTCCTTGGCAGGAAACTTTCAGTTGTAGAAAAGAGACACTCTAGTTTTGTCAAAAGATGAGGCTGTTTCCCTTGTTTTGCTCTATAGGATTCAACTCATATTGGCTAATCCAAACAGCTTTGCGAGTCTGACATTCTCAATGGACAAATCTATGAGTCACAATTACATAAAACTAAATTGACAAGTACAGCTTTCAGTGACATTGTCCTCACCCCCCATTGTTTGAGTGTGGATTTATTATATATAACTTTGTTTGGGCAGTCTCTCTTTACACAGGGTCAGGCTTGATTACCCACAAAGAAGCATCTGCAGTCCTTGTAAATGTGGCATTTACCTGCTGGCATGCCCTAATGCTACCCACACAATGGAGAAAAGGTACCCCCACTGACTTATTTATGCAGATGAAGGGCTTGTCTTGGCAATCTCTCAGTACAGTTCTCTTACCTTGTAGTGTCTTTGGAGTGGCCTGCCTCACAGCAAGCACACTGACCAACTCTCAGGGTTCCCCCATACCTGCACCCCAATATACTAACTTTCTATCAGTAGCCATTGAATGCCTAATGCACTTTGGGGAGTGAAAAGCTGAGACAAATACTTAACAGTTCCACTTTTGTTTCTTACCACAGTTCTGCAGCATTTCTCTTGTTCAGTGCTACTACCAGTTTTGTGAGTGTTTCATTATTAAAAAGAGAAATGCTAAATGCCCTGGGCTTTATCTCTGGAACCACCTCTCTTCCAGTCATATTTGCTACTTGAGTATTAATATTATACTAGGTTTGTCTTGTAGCAACAGTTTGCATCTATATGTCCACATGCACATTACTGTTTGACTCTGTGACCAGTCTTTAGTCAGTCTAACACTAATATCGCCAATGTCCACCTTTCCATTATAGCCACCTGACCTCCATCATAAGAACTTTGGTGCACCTTCTTCCTGCTCCTTTTGCATTTGCCCAGTCTGTATCCCCCCCCCTGTGAAATCATCAACAGCCATAGGTGCCGGAAGCTGTTAATTACTGGGGGAGGGTGACAGGGGCACTTAGTGAACTAAAAAGAGTATTTTTTTTATAACTATTTGCTACCACAACATAGGTTCACTTGGAGGACATTTTAAGCTTAGCCAATTCCCTTTTGGTGCTTGAATTAACATTTTCTGATTGGTCTTACCTATCCCATGGCTAACAATTGTATATTAGCTCTAGTGAGAATAACTGTGATCGTACCATAAATAATTTGAGGGGGCCATGTAACGGATGCAGCATTTAAGAACTGCCTCTATCCATTAGTGGCATGAGGGGAAAACCTGGAGTACATTTTCTATTACCCATCCTTAGATCCAAGTTGCATTTGAATATTGATGGATGAGCTTTGCTTTATTTTTATGGATAGTCTGCTCCGGAACAGTGGTAGCCTCTGTGATATATATCCATCTCTCCACAACATTCAGTTTAGATACCTGGACTCAGTATTCCTGATGCCATTTGACTTGTTGATGTTCAGTAGGTCCATCTGTATTATGTCGGAGGTTGTTTTGTATGCCAGACATGTCACCTCTAAGCACTCTGTAGGATACTGAGTATAGTAATAAATCTTTGAGGTGGTCCATGCAAGACCTATTGTATAAGACCTTTTAGTAAGGTATCTCTGAAGGTATTCCAGTTGTTTAATGGGGCTGGACAGATATATGCCAAAGTGGGCATTTTACAAAATGATTGACATAATGAGAGCTTTGTAAAGGGGGACAACAACATCTCTAGATCTAGTCACAATCAATTTGTTTATAAGCTGTGCAATATAGAAAGGCTTTCTTATGACTCTGGGCACATGTTGGTCAAAAGTTAGGTCACTGTACACACAAGTTCCCAAATGCCAAACAATTGGATCAGTTCTCAGAGGGCATTGTCATGATTTTGACACCAATTATTTGGGACAAACCTTCCTGCATGATGGTTAAGTAATTTGGGGATTCAATAACTTCTCCTAGCTTGCAGTCATCTCAAACTTAGCTGGCCAAAGCTCTTTTGTATTTCCTTTTACTTTTGAGATGTACATGCCAAACAGAAAAAGTCTCAGCACCAAACCCTGCGGGACTCCATTGGTGACTGGTCTCTTGCCCTGTTTTGATCTCCTGCATCCTGTGAGCCAAGTTAGCAATGCAGCTGGTGATGTAAGTGTTTATTCCTACATTATTCATCAGTGCAGCTGGTGATGTAAGTGTTTGCTCCTACATTATTCATCAGTGTAGCTGGTGATGTAAGTGTTTGTTCCTACATTATTCATCAATGCAGCTGGTGATGTGTTTATTCCTACATTATTCATCAGTGCAGCTGGTGATGTAAGTGTTTGCTCCTACATTATTCATCAGTGCAGCTGGTGATGTAAGTGTTGCTCCTACATTATTCATCAGTGCAGCTGGTGATGTAAGTGTTTGCTCCTACATTATTCATCAGTGCAGCTGGTGATGTAAGTGTTTGCTCCTACATTATTCATCAGTGCAGCTGGTGATGTAAGTGTTTGTTCCTACATTATTCATCAGTGCAGCTGGTGATGTAAGTGTTTGTTCCTACATTATTCATCAGTGCAGCTGGTGATGTAAGTGTTTGTTCCTACATTATTCATCAGTGCAGCTGGTGATGTAAGTGTTTGTTCCTACATTATTC
This sequence comes from Protopterus annectens, assembly GCF_019279795.1. Classification (NCBI taxonomy): domain Eukaryota; kingdom Metazoa; phylum Chordata; order Ceratodontiformes; family Protopteridae; genus Protopterus; species Protopterus annectens. Next base: position 1,365,829,298 of record NC_056746.1, read on the forward strand.
ATCAGTGCAGCTGGTGATGTAAGTGTTTGTTCCTACATTATTCATCAGTGCAGCTGGTGATGTAAGTGTTTGTTCCTACATTATTCATCAGTGCAGCTGGTGATGTAAGTGTTTGTTCCTACATTATTCATCAGTGCAGCTGGTGATGTAAGTGTTTGTTCCTACATTATTCATCAGTGCAGCTGGTGATGTAAGTGAATTGTTCCTACATTATTCATCAGTGCAGCTGGTGATGTAAGTGTTTGCTCCTACATTATTCATCAGTGCAGCTGGTGATGTAAGTGTTTGTTCCTACATTATTCATCAGTGCAGCTGGTGATGTAAGTGTTTGTTCCTACATTATTCATCAGTGCAGCTGGTGATGTAAGTGTTTGTTCCTACATTATTCATCAGTGCAGCTGGTGATGTAAGTGTTTGTTCCTACATTATTCATCAGTGCAGCTGGTGATGTAAGTGTTTGTTCCTACATTATTCATCAGTGCAGCTGGTGATGTAAGTGTTTGCTCCTACATTATTCATCAGTGCAGCTGGTGATGTAAGTGTTTGTTCCTACATTATTCATCAGTGCAGCTGGTGATGTAAGTGTTTGCTCCTACATTATTCATCAGTGCAGCTGGTGATGTAAGTGTTTGTTCCTACATTATTCATCAGTGCAGCTGGTGATGTAAGTGTTTGTTCCTACATTATTCATCAGTGCAGCTGGTGATGTAAGTGAATTGTTCCTACATTATTCATCAGTGCAGCTGGTGATGTAAGTGTTTGTTCCTACATTATTCATCAGTGCAGCTGGTGATGTAAGTGTTTGTTCCTACATTATTCATCAGTGCAGCTGGTGATGTAAGTGTTTGCTCCTACATTATTCATCAGTGCAGCTGGTGATGTAAGTGTTTGTTCCTACATTATTCATCAGTGCAGCTGGTGATGTAAGTGTTTGCTCCTACATTATTCATCAGTGCAGCTGGTGATGTAAGTGTTTGCTCCTACATTATTCATCAGTGCAGCTGGTGATGTAAGTGTTTGCTCCTACATTATTCATCAGTGCAGCTGGTGATGTAAGTGTTTGTTCCTACATTATTCATCAGTGCAGCTGGTGATGTAAGTGTTTGTTCCTACATTATTCATCAGTGCAGCTGGTGATGTAAGTGTTTGTTCCTACATTATTCATCAGTGCAGCTGGTGATGTAAGTGTTTGTTCCTACATTATTCATCAGTGCAGCTGGTGATGTAAGTGTTTGTTCCTACATTATTCATCAGTGCAGCTGGTGATGTAAGTGTTTGTTCCTACATTATTCATCAGTGCAGCTGGTGATGTAAGTGTTTGTTCCTACATTATTCATCAGTGCAGCTGGTGATGTAAGTGTTTGTTCCTACATTATTCATCAGTGCAGCTGGTGATGTAAGTGTTTGTTCCTACATTATTCATCAGTGCAGCTGGTGATGTAAGTGTTTGTTCCTACATTATTCATCAGTGCAGCTGGTGATGTAAGTGTTTGTTCCTACATTATTCATCAGTGCAGCTGGTGATGTAAGTGTTTGTTCCTACATTATTCATCAGTGCAGCTGGTGATGTAAGTGTTTGCTCCTACATTATTCATCAGTGCAGCTGGTGATGTAAGTGTTTGCTCCTACATTATTCATCAGTGCAGCTGGTGATGTAAGTGTTTGTTCCTACATTATTCATCAGTGCAGCTGGTGATGTAAGTGTTTGCTCCTACATTATTCATCAGTGCAGCTGGTGATGTAAGTGTTTGTTCCTACATTATTCATCAGTGCAGCTGGTGATGTAAGTGTTTGTTCCTACATTATTCATCAGTGCAGCTGGTGATGTAAGTGTTTGTTCCTACATTATTCATCAGTGCAGCTGGTGATGTAAGTGTTTGTTCCTACATTATTCATCAGTGCAGCTGGTGATGTAAGTGTTTGTTCCTACATTATTCATCAGTGCAGCTGGTGATGTAAGTGTTTGTTCCTACATTATTCATCAGTGCAGCTGGTGATGTAAGTGTTTGTTCCTACATTATTCATCAGTGCAGCTGGTGATGTAAGTGTTTGTTCCTACATTATTCATCAGTGCAGCTGGTGATGTAAGTGTTTGTTCCTACATTATTCATCAGTGCAGCTGGTGATGTAAGTGTTTGTTCCTACATTATTCATCAGTGCAGCTGGTGATGTAAGTGTTTGTTCCTACATTATTCATCAGTGCAGCTGGTGATGTAAGTGTTTGTTCCTACATTATTCATCAGTGCAGCTGGTGATGTAAGTGTTTGCTCCTACATTATTCATCAGTGCAGCTGGTGATGTAAGTGTTTGTTCCTACATTATTCATCAGTGCAGCTGGTGATGTAAGTGTTTGCTCCTACATTATTCATCAGTGCAGCTGGTGATGTAAGTGTTTGTTCCTACATTATTCATCAGTGCAGCTGGTGATGTAAGTGTTTGTTCCTACATTATTCATCAGTGCAGCTGGTGATGTAAGTGTTTGTTCCTACATTATTCATCAGTGCAGCTGGTGATGTAAGTGTTTGTTCCTACATTATTCATCAGTGCAGCTGGTGATGTAAGTGTTTGTTCCTACATTATTCATCAGTGCAGCTGGTGATGTAAGTGTTTGTTCCACATTATTCATCAGTGCAGCTGGTGATGTAAGTGTTTGCTCCTACATTATTCATCAGTGCAGCTGGTGATGTAAGTGTTTGGTCCTACATTATTCATCAGTGCAGCTGGTGATGTAAGTGTTTGTTCCTACATTATTCATCAGTGCAGCTGGTGATGTAAGTGTTTGTTCCTACATTATTCATCAGTGCAGCTGGTGATGTAAGTGTTTGTTCCTACATTATTCATCAGTGCAGCTGGTGATGTAAGTGTTTGGTCCTACATTATTCATCAGTGCAGCTGGTGATGTAAGTGTTTGTTCCTACATTATTCATCAGTGCAGCTGGTGATGTAAGTGTTTGCTCCTACATTATTCATCAGTGCAGCTGGTGATGTAAGTGTTTGTTCCTACATTATTCATCAGTGCAGCTGGTGATGTAAGTGTTGCTCCTACATTATTCATCAGTGCAGCTGGTGATGTAAGTGTTTGTTCCTACATTATTCATCAGTGCAGCTGGTGATGTAAGTGTTTGCTCCTACATTATTCATCAGTGCAGCTGGTGATGTAAGTGTTTGTTCCTACATTATTCATCAGTGCAGCTGGTGATGTAAGTGTTTGCTCCTACATTATTCATCAGTGCAGCTGGTGATGTAAGTGTTTGTTCCTACATTATTCATCAGTGCAGCTGGTGATGGAAGTGTTTGCTCCTACATTATTCATCAGTGCAGCTGGTGATGTAAGTGTTTGCTCCTACATTATTCATCTTTTGTACTACACCTGAGTAGAGGATTGTGTCGAAAGGCTTGGCCAGGTCAAGGTAATGTGGTGTGAACTGTTTTACCTTCATCCACTGCTTTGGTAACAAGAGTAAAGCTTAAAATTTGCCCATGATTTTGAGCTTTTCACACTTTCCTCTGGGCTGTTTTTAAACACATTTTTAGGGCAATGCATACGTGTATGCATTCCTTGATTTATTTTCCTGATTGTATTAAATTATATTCCTTGTATAATACAGCAGACTTGTTAGACTTAAGTTAGAGCGCATTTTAAATTTATTGTTTAAACATTTTTCCATTAGGCAATGAAACAAAAATGCATTAACCAATAATGACAAAACTGCCCTATTCAGAACATTTCCATCATAAAGGTCTACTTCCACACAACTGCATTTTAAATGTATTATTTGAACATTTTTCCAGTAGGCAATGAAGCAAAATGCATGCACCAATAATGGACAAAACTGCCCTGTTCAGAACATTTCCATAACAGTCTACTTCTACACGCAGTATATAAATACTGAATCACAGTAGACTGTAGGCCATAGGTATGTTGCACAGCTTCTTGAACTTATTTTCAATTGGGGGGGGGCAAAAGGCCAAACACCAGGGACACATTTTAAACATTGTGTGTATAATTTTGGAAAGTTGCTTGCATAAAATGTTGTTACCACCATGCATTTCAGTGCCAATTCTTGAAGCCAGAACACTGTGCACTACAGTCAGAGCAACATACCACTAAGCTAAACCAGCAGTTTCTTGAAAGACAGGAAGACAAACTTAAATGGCTATCATATAATTTAGTGAATTCAGTTCTCACTTCTCACCATAGCTCTGAACCTCTTAGCACAAAAATACAGAACAAAGCCGACAATGGGGAATACAGGCCCAAAATAGGGACACATTTCAAATACTGATTTTATAACCTTAGAAAATTGCTAGAATGAAAGGTTTTGTTTTACCACTCCTGCAAACCAGAAAGAACAGAACAAAAATGTGAGGCATAAATTCACAAGTGATGGTGACTAGGGACTTTAGGCTCTTTTTACCTGTACCCAAGGTACAGGGTTTGAGCCTGAGTACCTCTAGCCACCAGATGTATCCTGCTGGGGGCATTTTCTCACACACACACACACACACACACACACACACACACACACACACACACACACACACACACACACAGACACAGACACACACACACACACACACACACACACACACACACACACACACACACACACACACACAAACACACACACTACAGGCCAGCAGCAGTGTACTTACTCTGATAGACAGACTCCTCCGGTTTCTGCTCCACTCTCGCATCCAGGTTCTGTCCGTTCCCCTGCTCCACTCTGCAATTAACTCCTGTCATTCCTGCCCTACAGTCCAGATGCAGCAAATGTTCTCCATTACAGGCTTCAGAAATAAATCCCTTCTGTTTCTGCAGCAGCTTCTGAATATCCCGCTCGCATAAAACAGCCGGAAATACGTGCGCTGACATCATTGTGGCAGTTGGGAGGAGCGTAAAATGAAAGGGACAGAGGTATGGATGATCTGCAAAAGTGGGGGGCTCCCCTCCCCCCATGCTCTATGGTTCCGGCGCCCATGTCAACAGCTCACTTCACTCTCTAAAGGACTTGTCCTTCTAGCTACTGGATTTTTCTCACTTCTTTCTTCCTTCATCTGTTTTTCTGGCCAGACTCAACTCTTACTTGTCTGTGTCCTGCTGTCTATGGGACTCTGGGGGTTCCATAATTCCATGAAGACATTTTATTTCATAATTTCACTTAGTGGTACACATATACTTTTTCTCAACCAATGGTTTGGGCCTATTTTCAGAATACTCCATCTTTGTCCCTCATCGCACTCCTAAATATACATTGTGGAGACTGAATATGGCCTTAGCTCTGTTTCAGATGCTGAACCTGACTGTTAGCATTCCCAGATTTATTGACAGTGCAGCTCTGGACATTGATTACCAGCACTCCGTCAGAGGGAGAGGTGATTTAGAATATTCTTCGGTAAGATTCCTCCCTTGGTGGTAGATTCTCATGCTGCTGTGAAGCCTTTGCCGTTAGTAATCAAGTATTTTCATTAACACATTTGTTGTTCACTTTAATCACTGTTCAGTAGCCACTTGATAGTTACACAGGAATGGACACAGAAGACTTTTTAACTGGGTTTCTGACAGAAACTCTCAACAGGTACTGCTCGGTGCACATGACGCCTGGAAACAGCAGATGCAGAAGTCTATGACTGTTACTGGTAGATAGTCCTCGTACAATGGGGTTAGACCTTAGGTGACTTGCTACAGCTTTTCCCTTGAGGCCTCCACTGAAGCAGAGAACTGATCAGTCACACTATTCCAATAAATGAATGGCAGAATAAATAAATAAATAAACAGTTAGTGATACAATGGTGTAGATTTTTTTTTCCACTAAGAATATGTAACTACACTGATGTTTAACCTTCCCAATTAAAAACAATGAAAAAAAACCTCATAAAAAACTGTGGCCATTGTAAAAGGTGACTCAGATCCGAGGTGTGAATGGAAGTGCATGACGTTGCTAGCAGTAATAATCAAAGATTTCTTTGGCACGGGAATAAGGTGCATGTACCCCTTATGGGGGTATGTCACTCCCACACTTCTGCTAATTATTATTTTCACTCCAAGATCGCACAGATTCAGTGACAAGTCTGTTTTTGTCCTGTAATGTGTGATAAAAGTGTAACTCCATAAAGCTAGGGTAGAGTTTGGGAGGAATTTGCCACATTCACACACATATTAGGAAGAAGTATAATCCTAATATGATTTCTTTATGGTAAATGTCTGACTAATCCTAATTACATATGTAGTCAGGGGTCTACTTCACATGATCGAACGTTCAAATGTTCGAATTCCATATGACCGAGACCATATGATTGAACATTTGAATGTTCGAAAATGTGCAGTAGACCTGCAAAACACAACACAACAAAAAATAAACTGTGTATAGCAGGGGGGCAAGCCCCTCTGCACTGCTCAACCCCCGCAACTTAAATATACCAACTCTGAGATCACACTACAGCGAGGGCAAGGGAAATCTCCTGGTCCACGCTGTATGCTGATCCCCATTCAGTATTTCAAAATTTTAAAACTTCGAACAATATGGTCTTCGATCATATGGGTTTCGAAGTTTTAAGATTCCAAATTCTGAAGGGGACCCGTAGTCAACCAATTTAAAATGCCATTAACTATAAACATAAACTTTATTCAGGTAGCTAACATTCAAATGCGTGCTAAATTGTGAAGAGAACCACATATTCTCTATTATCTCTCTCTCATCATTTCATAACACATGCGCACACATACACACACAAACACACACATGCATGCATTTGGCCACACATGCAAACATGTACACATACACAATCACATACACACGTGCGCACACACACACACACACACACACACACACACACACACACACACACACACACACACACACACACACACGAACACACGTACACACACACATGCACACACATGTTTGCAGTACAAATTATGCATATAATATTTAAAACTATTATACACATGTAATGTGTATTACCAGAATAGAAACATTTAGCTGTGTAAAATTCCTCTGTGGATGACAGGACTGAAATATCATACCACACTAGAAAACATAATCCCTAACTCTTCCATCATGCAGTTGATAAACTCTCTGTGTAATAATGTCATTAATGACATTTAATTTTATATGCTAGAAAAGGATTCAACATTTAAAATATTCTGTTTAAGATATTTTATTGTTTTCGTCTACTTGGTTTAATGCTTATACACTACAAGCTCACTTTTTAATATGATGTCAAGATCCTATTTTCATGGTAAGATTTCGTCAACCATTTTGTGGTCCTTTGTTAATTAGTATGCAGTGAATGTCTAGTTAATTAACATTGCATTTTGTTTCTTTAACTAACTGTCAAATACCATTAATTGTAAATGCTAGAAAACAGAATTTCTGTAGCAATACCAGAAAGGTAGCTGCACGAACGGTGACAGCGTACTTTACAACCCCTTGATGTGTGTCATGGACAATGAAGTAATTTGTGACTTTTGTATGCATCTAACTCATGCGGACATGTGTTTCTCTCTATCCTATTATACTCTGCATTTATTTATTCACTTTCTGAAGGGTAGCACTTAAAATGAACAATACCACTGCCTCGCATAATAACAGAGAAATGATGGCAAAAACTGATGTTATTTCATTTGTGCTAACATTTTATAGTAAGAACATTACCATCTCTGTACACCTGAGAAGCCTTCCTCCTAGCTTGGTGTTACACTTGAAGCTTTATACCATGTCTATAAGCAATGTGATTTCCAGATATTTAAAAAACAGCAGCTCATGGGCTTTCACCACACATTGTTACAGGAAAAATGTATAGGAACTTTTTACCAAATATATAGGAACTTTTTACCAAATATATAGGAACTTTTTACCATTTGTACTCTTACTTGTTGATAAGTTTCACAACATTATTTATATATGTTGTGCTGACTAAAACTAACCTTATTACAATATCATGGAAAAAATTTAAATAGATGTAATTTCTCTTGTACATAATGCATATAGTTCTGTAGTACTGCATCATGGTAGAAATCCCAAATGACATTTTTTGCAAAATAACAAATCATTGGGAATATGTTATACATTTGGAGAAATCAAACATTTTATTCATGTAAACAGGAAAATGCATATAATATTCTACAGATATCATAGTATGCATTAAGCACAGTGCAAATACTAGCTACTTAACTAACAAAGTTCACACTTTAATTATGTTTTGACAGCTACTGTTGCTATTTACCACCTGAAGAACGACTTATTCTTCCATTGCAGTAACAATATGATCAAACTCCCAAAACAGCTAGCTAAAGAGTTAACTACCCCATCTTCAAAACTCCTTTTTTTCTATCCCTCAACATTAACAAAGATTGGGAAGCTGAAGTAATTCAGAGTTTATTTCTAGGTTAGCCACAGCCTTGGAAAAGTGGTTACTTGTACACTGTAATCAGCCTTGTTCATAAAAACTAACTTGTAGTGATAAATGACAGAAGGCACAGAGAAAACAGAAAGTGAATGTAGCTGTGAATTTTAAGAATTCAGTCATAGGTTCATAGGTGTGTACTAGGCTAATGGCCCTGGAGCCTTTGCAAGCCTAGCCCATAGAAGCGCCCTGGCATCGTGCCACCCGACGTTAGTTCCCAGTGCCTCTATCAAGTAGAGCCACTGGAGTGATCCCCAGGGTGAACGTTCTATTTACTATTCGCTCATCAAGATTTCTCTTGAAGAAGGGCAGTGAGATGCTCTGCTTGACGTGTATGGGAAGTCTATGCCAGAGCATGGGCAGTCTCTGGGTTATGAACCTGTCCCTCCAGCATGTTCTGTTGATTGTGGTAATGAGGTTGAGGTCTCTGGAGTGTGTGGTGTGGATGGATTGGGATTTCTTTAGATGTAGCATTTCTAACAGAGCTGGGTCAGACATGGCTTTGTAAGTCAAGCAAAGATCGCCTCTTCTCTTGTTTACCCCCTAACAAAACTAAAACTACTCCCACTGATTTCTCTATCTTATCTAAAAATGGAACTATCATTTCCCCATCCACCCACACAAAGTTCCTAGGAATAGAAATAGACAATAACCTATCCTTTGATCTACACATAGCTCAAACTATCCAGAAAGTTCATAAAAAAATGGGAACCCTTTATAGACACAAAAACTTCCTCACAGACAAAGCAAGACTAACTCTAATTCAAACTCACCTCTTATCAGCACTTACCTACGCTGCTCCAATCCTAACACGTATTAAAAAATCACACCTGGACAAGCTGGAGTCATGCTATAATAAAATAGCCAAATATACCAACCACTCCCCTTTCAGAACACATCACTACCAAGTACTAAAACAATTACAATGGCTAGCATTCCCACACCTACTATCTTACCTACAGCTCACTTATGCCTTCACCATCATAAACTACCCAGAGAAAACTCCAGCCCTACAACAGCTACTAACCTCCTACTCTTCCAGTCGCCCTCTCCGCTCATCAAACAAACCTCTCCTCAGTATCACATCTGCAAACAACACTGCAGGCAAAATTATTAACATATGTCGACCACAATGTAAGGGCAACTGGCAATGAGACACCAGACCCGTAGATAGTAATATTCAAAGCAAGTACAAGGCACGTTGCAAGAAAATTAAAATAAAAATGGTTTTATTGCCAACAAGCGAACAGCAGAAAGCACATCAACTGACTAAGCGCTTTCACCAGATACACTGGCTTCATCAGAGTCAAAGCCCTTTTTGCCCACATCATAGCTAAAAAATGGAACAACCTCCCCACTAACATATCCTCTGCAACAACAAACTATAACTTAAAAAGACTATTAAAACCACATCAGGAAAAGCTGGATCTGTCCATGTATCACTTGAAAATTAGTATGTCTTCTCTCCTCCTCCACAACACTGTTATCTTCACTTGTTCTTACACACGTACATATACTCACTTCCAATTAACCCACACTGGCTTGCTATCCCTTTCAGTGTACACTCACTAGGAAATGTAAACAGTCATTTAAAATAGCAAATGTAGTCACTACCATTCTATTTTGTAAAATGTTGTCTACAGATATTGTAAGATATTGTTATATCATGTAAAGCCTATTTGAATTTCTGTGATAGATTCTTGTACGTCTACCTGTAAATATTGTATTTGTGTTTCCCACGGTTTATAGTTTTTTGTACGTATTCACATTGTATTCACTTGTTTTTCTTCTTGTTAATGTAAAGCCTATTTGAATTTCTGTGATAGATTCTTGTACATGTCTACCTGTAAATATTATATTTGTGTTTCCCACTGTTTGTATTTTTTGTACGTATTCACATTGTATTCACTTGTTTTTCTTCTTATAGGTTTATAGGTTGACACTAGGCTATCTGCCCTAGGGCTTTTATAAGCCTAGCCAGAGTGTGTTTAGCTTTCACCACCCTTTTAGAGTAGTTGACTGTGCCTCTGTATAGTAGGTCACAGAAGGTAGCCCTTTTAAGGTTAGTTTACTGTACCTCTGTCAAGCAGGGACACAGAAGAGATCCCGGGGTAAACTTACGATCTCCCATCCATTCGTCAAGATTTCTCTTGAAGAGGGTCAGTGAGGGGCTCTGCCTAACATGGATTGGGATTTTGTTCCAGAGTGAGGGGAGCCTCTGGGATATGAATCTGTCCCTCCAGCATGTCCTATTTATTTCTGGGCTGAGGTTCAAGTCCCTGGAGCGTGTAGCTCTAAGGGATTTGTATTTCCTGAGGTTAAGCATGTCCATTAATTCTGGGTTGGACATGGCTTTATACGTCAGACACAGATCGCCTCTGAGTAGGCGGTACACAACTGAGTAGAGCTGGAGTTTCTTTAGCCAAACTGCATAGGGCATTTGTTTGAGTCCCTTGATCCTCTTTGTGAGGTACTTTTGGGGTCCTTCCAGTTGCTGCAGGTGTTGGGTAAGGTACATCCCAAATGGGGCATTGTTTTCAATTATGGGCCTGATAAGTGATGAGTAGAGGGGCACAATGACCTCTCTTGATCTAGATGTGAACCCTTTCGTGATAAGGTGGACTATATAGAAGGTCTTTCTAACCACTTTGGCAACGTGATTGTCAAAGGAGAGATTGCTATCTACTTGGATCCTTAAGTCCCTAATTACTTCTTCCGTACTTAATGGATTACCACCTATGTAGTAATTTGTGGGCACTTTGTTTTTCCCAAAGGGGATGACTATGCACTTTTTGGCATTTAGCTTTAGGCCATGGCTCTGGCACCAGTTATCCGTCTCTGTGAGACCCTTTTGGAGGATGCTTGTGTCAGCCGGAGAGTCGATTATGGCACCCAGTTTGCAGTCATCTACGAACTTGGTCAGCCATAGTCTACCCGGGTTAGCCTGTACCTCGGAGAAATATATACCGAACAAGAGAGGTCCCAGGACTGAGCCTTGTGGGATGCCACTTGTAACTGGTTTAGAGTCTGACATGGCACCTGCTATTCTGACCATGTGGGTTCTATCCCTGAGCCAGTTTGCAACCCATCTTGTGACATAGGGGTTGATATTTAAGCTGGTGAGCTTATTTATGATGCCTGAGTGAGGTATTGTGTCAAAGGCTTTTGCGAGGTCCAGGTAGGCTGTGTGGACTACCTCCCTTCATCTATGGCTTTGGTAACTGTTTCAAACAAATCAACCAGGTTCAGGAGGCAAGATCTGCCCTTAAAAAAGCCAAATTGGGTAGTATCCAGTGTCTGGAGGTTCCCAATGTCTTTGTTTATGATTTCCATGATGATATGCTCCATCACTTTGCAGACCAGGCTAGTCAGGCTTATAGGGCGATAGTTTTCCGGGTCTGTTGTGGCATCACCTTTGTGGAGTGGGACCACTGTTGCTGTACGCCATTCCTTGGGTACATATCCTGTAGTAAGGCTGAGATTGAACAGTGACTTTATATGAGGGTTTAGTTCTTCTTGGAGCTCGTGTAAGATGCAGCCCGGGACACCGTCTGGTCCCATTGATGCTGTGTTTTTTGCTTTGAAGAGGCAGCTCTCACCTGTGCATCTGTGATCTCAGGAAGGCTACACTCTGTTGGGATAGACATTTGATCTTTTGGGGGGAAGGGGTGGGAGAAGTTTGCACCGAACCTTTCTGCCAGGATGTTGGCAATGTCTGTGGGTTCAGTGTATTTTTTGTCATTTTGCACTAACTCAGAGCATATCTGGGAGTTGCTTCCCAGGTTTCTGACATAACTAAAGAAGGCCTTGTGATTATCTTTAGTGTCTTGTGCAATTTTTCTTTCTGCTTGGATGATTTTATGAGGGATCATAGTTTCTTGCTAGTACTGATCAGAGACGCCTTCCCTTTTTGGGATTTTGCTCTGTCATGTAGTAGCTTTCTCCTTCTGTTGTATAGCTTATTTATGGCCAGGGTCCACCAGACAGGTCTCCTGCCTTTGGAGGAGTGAGTCTTGGTTTTATTTGGGATAGCATGCTCCATGCATTCCTGTAGGTGCCCATAGAATGCTTTTGTAAAGGATTCTGCATTTTGGGCCATATTTTCCACTGGCCTGGGGGCTTTGAAGGATTCCACCTCGGTTTTGAAAAGTGTAAAGTTTGCTTTTGAGAAGTTCTTCACCTTGGTTTCCTTGGCCGGGGTGGGGACGGAATATGGATGTCCAGTAAGATTAGTTTATGGTCTGATCTTACCAATGAGGGGTATACCTCTGGTGTGGAACATAGAGACCCCATGTTGGTGATGACCAGATCCAGTATTTTTTCCCCTCTTGTGGGAGTGGTGACCAGTTGTTCCATAGCATTTGAGTTTATAAATTCTAGGAACCATTGGGGTTTTTGGGCTTCAGTAGTTTTCCCAATCAATGTCACCCAATATAATGGTGTTTGGAGAGACCTTCATATTCTCCAGTGTTCTCAGGAAAGCCGAGTGAGGTTCCTGTGTTTGGGAGAGTGGTCTGTAGCAGGCTACAAACTGAAAGACAGTTTTGCCCACTGTTAGTTGCACATGGATGGTTTCTGATGCTTCGTGCAGTGCCACTAACCTGGAGGTGTGGGTATCTTTGATAAATATGGATACTCCCCCTCCTTTTGTGGTTCAGTCCAAGTTTTGGGGCCGAAAAGCATGGTATGAAGTATAACCTGTTAGTGCTGGGGTGCTCTCGGGAGCCTTGAACCAGGTTTCTGTTACTGCACAGATATCGATATTCTCCATACTGAGGAGAGTCTCGAGTGCATGCATCTTGAGGTTGAGACTTCTGGCATTGAGCAGCATTACCCTTAGTTTTTTTTTCTTCTTTGTGTTGTCTATGGGGGTGGGTTTGTCTTTTGAGCCTTGCTTAAAAAAGGCACTATGGGGAGGCAAGAGCCTTTGCCAGTATTCGAAAACCCAGGGGTGACAGGTGCAAACTGTCATTAGTGAAGCAACGTGGCTTGTCGAGCATGTCATCCCAGGCTGACAGACACTGGATCCCCTTTGAATGACACCAATACTTAGGCAATTGTTAAAATTGATCATTTTGTCTTTATACTGTGGCATCATTCTTGGTGAGGGTAAGATGCTACTCGAGGTCAGGGTCATACTGGCCTGGGCTACATGATCAAAGAGCTCCTCGATGTCTTTTATCATGTAGTCCAGGGAGGTACGTCTCAGGTCATTCACAACAGCATGGACAGTGATGGAGTCATATTTGTACTTGCTTTGGAGTGACCTGAGTGCTTGTGTTATGTGGTGGATCCTGGCACCCGACAGGCACCTTACAGTGACCTTCTCCTTGTTCAGCCTGGTGAGTGGGACGTCAGTGTGTCTGACAATAGAGTCACCTATTACAAGTGTATTAGGTGTGTTGTTTAGCCTTAAGGGCTGTGACTGTGTGGCACACTGACTTTGTGAGCTATGTGCTACGTGGGTATTGTTTCGTGGAAGGGTTGCTTGGATGTCTGCTTTGGAGGTCTCTGCTGCTTAGGCAGATTTTTATTTAGAGCCTCTGAGTATGTTTTTGTATGTTTATGTGTTTGGTTTGCTGATGCAATAGGTCTATGTGAGACTGGATTTGTGGTGTGTGTGGTTACCTTCTCCTCCTGACAGGCTGTGCCAGTACTTGGTTGAGAGAGCTTAGCCTCCAGTTTGGCTATATAGTTGCATCTCTCACATATATTTGAGCTTGTTGGGAGGAGGAGAGGGTTGTCTGTATACATAAGGCAGTTGTAACATTGCCTCAAGATTCCCAGATTCACCTGCTGGACTGGAAAGTAAACCCGAAACTGACCTTTGGACATGCCTGAATAATATAAGGAACTACTTACTGACTGATTAGAAAGAACCAATAATGTAATAATAATGTAAATCGTGGAGCTTTTCTCCCTGGGTATCCATTGAAAATGGACCTGGTCCAATTGGATGTTTCCCAGTTAAGAAATGTAAAATAAATAAATAAATACATAAAATTAGTAGATGATATGAGAGAGAATAGCTGGATTTTTTGAGTCTGTCCATATAGGACATGTGTTGAAGGCCTATGACCCTCTTCGTGAGGGACTTTTGTGGCCTTTCCAGCTGTTGCATGTGTTTAGTGAGGTACATGCCAAATGGGGCATTATACCTGATGATTGACCTAATCAGGGAAGAGTAGAGAGAGATGATGACCTCTTTCTTCCTAGATGAAAAACCCTTGGTAATGAGATGTGCCACATAGAAGGGCTTTCTGACCACAGTGGCAATGTGGTGGTCGAAGGAGAGGTTGCTGTTAACCTGTGTCCCCAGATCTCTTATAACACCTTCAGTGTTCAGTGGGCTCCCATTTATGTGGTAATTAGTGGGAAATTAGTTTTTTCCCAAAGGGGATGACGATGCATTTTTTGGCATTAAGCTTTAGGCCATGGTTTCGACACCAGTCATTGGTCTCAGTCAGGCCTTTCTGTAGGATGTCTACATCACTTGGGGAGTTAATAATGGCTCCCAGCTTGCGGTCGTCTGTGAACTTGGTCAACCAGAGTCTGTCCTTATTAGCCTGGACTTCTGAGAAGTAGATGCCAAACAGGAAAGGACCCAGGACCAAGACCTGTGGGACTCCACTCATGACTAGTTGGCAGTCAGACTTGGAGTCTGCTACTTTCACACTGTGGCTTCTATCTCTGAGCCACTTTGCAACCCACCTAGTGATACGGGGGTTGATGCCCATTTTGGTGAGTTTATCAATAATTCCTGAGTGGGGAATGGTATCAAAGGCGTTGACCAGACTGAGGTAGGCTGTGTGAACTGCCTTGCCTTCATCCACATCTCTCAGGTTGAGCAGGCATGATCTACCTTTCACAAAACCAAATTGTGTGGGATCTAGAGTTTGGAGATTTCCTATATCCTTGTTAATTAGGTCCACAATGATGCGCTCCATAGCATTACATATCAGACTCGTCAGGCTAATGGGGTGATAATTACCAGGGTCTGTAGTCACCCCCCCCTTTATGGAGAGGGATGACTGTAGCAGTGTGCCATTCAGTAGGAACAAAGCCTGAGGTGAGCTATGTTTGAGCAGGGCACACAGATGTGGTGCCAGTTCACTTTGTAGTTCATGTAGAACACATCCAGGGATATTGTCGGGTCCCATGGAAGCTGTATTCTTGGCCTTGGACAATGCAGCTTTAACCTGTGATGCAATAATGCTGGGTGCCTGGCATTCCTCCGGTATTGTGATTGTTCCTTTAGGGGGGAAGAAAGGGGTAAAGTTGGCACTGAGTCTGTTGGCCAGTAAGTTGGCAATATCTGTTGGCTCAGTATAGGAGGTACCATTGTGCAGTAACTCAGAGCAAACTTGGGTATTGCTGTGGAGATTATTGATATAACTATAGAAGGCTTTGTTTAGTGTCTGCTGCAATTCTGCCTTCATAGCTGACTTTAGAGGTTTTGATGAGGGATCTCAACTTTTTCTTGAGGCTAATAAGGGAGTTTTTCCAGTCTTGGGACTTCACGTTTTTCTGCAACAGTTTCTTCCTTCTGTTGTAGAGTTTGTTAATGGCAGGGGACCAACAGATTGGCTTCCTTTTTTTGGAGGAGAGCATCTTGGTTCTGTTGGGTATGGCTAGTTCCATGCATTTATGTACGTGTTTGTACAGTGCATTGGTGTATGATTCGGCAGTCATGGATCTATTTTCCATTGATATGGGGTGCCGTGAAGTTAGCCACCTCTGTTTTTAGGAGCCCAAAGTCGGCTTTGGAGAAGTTTTTCATGGTGTTTACCATTGCGGGGGGGGGGGGGGTGAGATGTGGATTTCCATAGTGATTAGTTTGTGGTAGGATCTAACCAGGGAGGGATTATGTTGCTTCCTCTAGTGGGGGTAAGATTGAGCTGGCCCAGGGCATTGGAATTGATGAATTCCAGGAAGCGTTGGGCCAGTGTACTGCTGCATGAGTAGTTTTCACAGTGATGTGGATACTATACAAAAGGGCCTTACAGAAACAGATGCTTGGTGCCAGAGCCATGGACTCAAACTCAATACCAAGAAATGTGAAAAAACATGTACCCCTGAATTACCACATTGGTGGCAGTACACTAAACACTGAAAGTGTGATAAGAGACTTAGGAACACAGGTGGACCAACCTATGAACCTATGAACCTGCGATGGAGGGGTAGTTGAAGTCACCTCGAATGAGAGTGTTGGGTTGGACCCAAATAGCTTCCAGGGTGCTTAGGAACGTGGAATGAAAGTCTTGGTACATGATTGGGGACCTATAGCAGGCTACAACCTGAATCGCCATCTTACTCAATGTTAGTTGTACCCGAAGTATCTCAGATGCTTTATGCTGGGCTACTAGGTGTGCATATCCTTTATGAATATGGAGACACCACCTCCTTTGGAGCTTCGGTCCATGTTAAGGGGCTGAAAGGTGTGGAATGAGTTATAACCTGGTAGCATAGGTGTGCTTTCTGCTGCTTTAAACTGGTCACTGGTGGTCACTTTTGTATTCTCGTACTATGGAATAGAGTAGGATGACCAATAAATGTAAATAGTTAAAGGGGAGTGATTTCACAAAAATGCCTACACAGCCTATAGAAGGATGACTAGGGATTGATTCCAGCCAGTGATCAGCAGTTAACACCTCACTAGAGCACTGCAATATAAATACAGTTCATTGAAAGCCAGCAATGGCTAGCTCTAAGGATATATCAATATAGTATGTTTATATGAGTAATTTTCTCCCTTTTGACATTAAATGCCATTACTGCTTGGATGAACGACATAGAAGGAAATGCAAACAGTGCCATAGGGTACACCTTTAACTGGCATACTTTTTGTAGAGAATAAAAGCTGTTTATATATCATTAAAAGCAGCATTGCTTAAGTTGCATAATTTGCCATAGAAATACATGAATAGTTGCACAGAGAGATAAATTAACAGAGACATGATTAAAAACAGGTACTGAATCTTTTTGAGAACAGTTTTCTTCTTAAAAAAAAAATATATATATATATATATTAGTTTGAATTTTTCAGTTAGTAGTTTATGTATGATAGTTATATGTTGTGTGATGTATTTAATGCAGAACAGCTCCTCTTATTGTTTTAACTGACTGATTGCTGGGTAGCTTGTTACTTTTTAAATGTAAGGATCTTTGTTCATAGGATCATAGGAAGTTAGTAGGCTAATGGCCCTAGCCAAATTCTTACCCTTATTTCCATGATCAGCACCTATTGCCCCTGTACAAGAGGGGCACAGGTGAACCCCCTGGGCTGAATTTACATTCACCCGTCCAATCATCCAGATTGCTTTTTGAAGAGGGCGAAAAGGTGCTCTGTTTGACATGAAGCGGGAGTCTGTTCCAAAGGTGTGGTAGCCTCTGGGAGACAAATCTGTCCCTCCAGTAGGTTTCATTAATGTCACATACCAGGTTAAGATCTTTAGAGTGAGTAACCTGTATATCATTTGACTTACAGATATGCCATATTTCCAATATAGCAGAGTCAGAGATTGTCTTATATGCAAGGAAGAGATCACCTCTGAGTAGTCTGTATGAAACAGAATAAAGTGACAGTTATTTCAGATGATCCCCATAGGACAGATGCTGAAGACCTTGAATGTTCCTTGTGAGGAACCTTTGTAGTTTCTCCAGTTGTTGCAGGTGCTTAGAAAGATACATGCCAAAAGGGGTGTTTTACTTAATTATTGGCCTGATGAAGGAAGAGTACAGGGAGGTTATAACTTATTTTTTTCTGGAAGCAATGCCCTCTTACCACTGTGGAGACATGGTGGTCAAAGGTAAGGTTATTGTCAACCTATGTGCCCAGTTCTCACCACTGAGTGTATACTTAAGGTGTTGCTATTGATGTGGTAGTTAGCAGGAATATTGATTTTACTTAAAGGAATGATAATACATTTTTTGCATTGAGTTTAAGGCCATGACTTTGTCATCAGTCATTTGTTTGTGTAAGACCCTCTTGTAGGATATTGTTAACATTTGGAAATTCTATGACCGCTCCCAGTTTGCAGTCATCAGGAAACTTTTTCAGCCACAGAATTTTAGTTTTTGCTTGTACTTCAGAGAAGTAGATTCCCAGCTGTAGAGGTCTCAAGACTGATCCCTGTGGAACACCACTCGTTATAGGTCTGCTGTTGGAGGTGGATTCCCCTATTTTGACTATATGAGTTCTATCAGTAAGCCAGTTAGCGACCCATCTAATGATATAAGGGTTGATGCCTAGTTGGGTGAGTTTGGCAATGATTCTTGAGTAGGCGATAGTGTGAAATGGCTTGGATAAGTCCAAGAAGGCTGCATGCACAGATTTCCCTTCATCCAGGGCCTTGGTGTCTGTTTCGAAGAAGTCTACCAGGTTTAACAGGCATGATCTCCCTTTGACAAATCCAAACTGAGTAGGGCCAAGTATTTGGAGTTTACCTATACCTTTGTTGATAAGGTCCATAATGATTTGCTCCATGGCCTTGCAGATAAGGCTAGTCAGGTTAATAGGTCTATAGTTCCCGGGGTCAGTGGAAGCACCACCTTTGTGCAAGGAAGTAATGGTGGCTATTTTCCAATCAGCTGGGATGAAGCCGGTGCTTAGACTATGAGTGAAAAGAGTACCCAATGGTGCTGCTAATTCATGCTGGAGCTGATGTAGGATGCAGCCTGGGATGTTATTAGGTTCCATAGATGCTGTGTTTTTGTTCTTAAGAGAGGGCATTTACAACCTGCTATTTAGAGATACAAGGTAAGGGATAGGTGGTGGGCATACCTCTCAACCTGGAATCATGAAAAATCTGGACAAAGGCCCATGAAATGTAGGTGCAACTGGCCAAAAATCTGTATGCCGATTAAAGTAAAGTTTGCATACATAATTATGTAACCCCGCCCACTCTGGAATTGTGGGATACCAACTTTTAAACTCAAATTGAAGAACGGACGTGTGTTCTAACAAGCAGAGTTTACACAGTGTGCAGCTAATCATTCAGTTCCCGTGTCTTACTTACTCATCCTAGGTGAAGGTAAAATGCTGCTTAAGGCTAGGGACATACCTGCCTAAGATACATAGCCGAAGAGCTCAGTCATGGCTCTCTTCATATAGTCCAGAGAGGTACATCTCTGTGGAAAGATTTCTGAGTGTTCTGTCATACAGCTGCTGCACTGGTTAACGAACGACAACTAGTCATTATTTGTATGGTTGGCTAGCATTGCTCAATGTGCTTCATTTTCTGAAATACAAATAGGTGACATGAACTGCATGAATGGGAGAGGGAGACTACAGACTGAATGAATGGGGCAGGAGGAAGGAGGGGTCACTCAACAGGAGAAGTTATTACGGGAAATTAAAAAAAATGATTATATGACACTTTGCCACCAAAGGAGATCAGCACAGGGTGTCTGTGCCAACCACTGCAGACATTCCTCTGGTAGGTAAATGCAGGTCATTCTACTCATCAGCTCTTGATTTTGCATCCTGTTTTTGTCCTGTTCCTTATAAATGTTTACCATGTCTGGCATTGTTATGTATAATCAGTCAGTGATGTCAGACATTACACAGTAATTCTGTTTTGCCTTCCAAACAAGCAAGTTGATGCAAAACATATTGGTCCACTAAATTTTTAAATTAGTACCACTAACTGCCAGGTGATTACTGCAGAGGATTAATGACTGAGGCTGTTAAACTGCTGCTTTCTGTATGTAGTCCAGGGTCTGATTCCTTTAGACTTCATTTTCCTCCTGTGTAACTTTGAGCAAATAGTGCTTCTGGCTTGAATCTGAAAAGGCCCTTTAGATCACTTTTCTTCCCTCATTACAAAATACTCCTAAATGAATAAAGGTTTACTATTAAGTGGTCGAGTCTGGAAGCTCAATCATTGGAAACACTAAAACTTGCCTCTGAAAACCAGAATACCAACTATATACCATGTCAGCTGCAAACTCAAATTCTGAAAACATCTTTCCACTCTGGACCCAGAAACGTGCTAACATGGGTGCACAAGGAGTGCAAAGTTGGTTTTATATTGCTGGTGTTCGGTATTGTAACCTTCGGTGTCTATGGCTCCAACACTTTCAAGTCGAGCTTCCAACCCATAATTCTCAACCTTATTTAAAATAGTTACATGCTACCATTTTTAAAAGATTTTGCATCTTTGTTCCACAAATGGGTTTATTCATTTGTCAAATTATTGAGTGAAGTCATTGAGAAATATGCTTCCTATACACATACTTGTTCCATGATTCCTGAGCTAAGTGCTTCTGATAAATGTTGTCTTCCTCAGCATATCAGCCATATGTAAATACAACAATTTAACTTTTCTCCTGGATGGGACTATAGATTCCCTGTTACCTGCAGATTGGATGATACAGGCTCAAGTACCACTTCCTACTCAATGTGGTGACCTAGTGGAGTAGGTCTGAACATTACTATACACACCTTTCAGGGGATATACAGCTGTGCCTTAACACAGCAAGGCACAATGCAATATTATTGTAAGCCTGTAGACCAAAGGGTCATAGAAAACATTACCATAATATACTCTTGCCACAGATTGCCAGAGTGTAAAAAAAGATGTCCCAGTTTCTCTTTCTCTCTCTCTCTCTCTCTCTCGCTCTCTCTCTCTCTCTCTTTTTTTTTTTTGCAGAGGAAAGCAGGATAGCTTTTAAAACCCATACCACACAGCCATCCCTGGATTGTGTCACATTTTCAGTACATGTTAACATTTTTGATTTTGTAATAATGTAATGAGGACTGTAGTATGCCAATAAAGACAGTGTGCAAACTTTTACATTTCATATATTCACAAATACATGTCGGTGCAAACCTTGTACTATTAATATTTTTAAATTAAGTAATGCAAAGAACTTTAGAGCTATGTTCAACCTCTTCCTGAGGGTACAGTGATAAAGCATAGTGGCACACATATGAAACTTTACAGACTGGCTTTAATGACATTGTAATCTTTAGTGCATTGCGTATATATAAAACAATATACTCATAAACAAACATGCAGACACAGACACATAGAAACACCCATACACACCAAAGCACACACATACACACAGAGACACGCATACACACCAGCACACATGCACACGCATGCACACATACACACAGACACACCAAACACACACACACACACACACACACACACACACACACACACACACACACACACACACACACACACAAACACATACAGTGACACACACACATAGATACACACACACACACACACACACACACACACACACACACACACACACACACACACACAGAGACACACATATGCACACACAAACACACACAGAGACAGAAGGACACACACACACACACACAAACACACAGACATATACAAACACACACACACACACACACACACACACACACACACACACACAAACACACACAGAGTCACACATGCACACACAAACACAAACACACACAGAGACACAAGGACACACTCACAAACACACACAGAGACATATACAAACACACACACACACACACACACACACACCACTGCAGTACTTACTCCTGTGGCACAGACCTGGTGCTACCAAATAATCATAGCATTTAGTCCTAAGTGTTCTGTTTTGAAACATCATGGTACGACTTATCATTAAAATCACTGTATCATGCTACTTTACTCTTGTTGTACAAACCATGGGTAGAATGCATACCTTTTATTAAGCATGCATTTGCAAGTATTGTTATCAAGGAAGATTACTGAATCAGTACAAGACATCACTTTAGAACTTCAGCAGTATTCAAATCAATCTCTCATAATACACTGAGCAGTTTGCTAGAAACCGGATTGCACAGTGTATTATGTTTTGTTCTGAAAAACCCATAGTTTTCTTAATAAGTATGTGTTTATATAAATCTTTATGGCTTTCTAAGTAAGGGTCTTTTATTACATACATGCATACGTATATTTTAGACATGTACAATAATACACTTTTGGCCTGATGATACAGCACAATAGTCATCTCATAATAAGTGGGCAACTTCTTAAAATATTTCAACTACCTTAATTTGGAAGTCTAGTCAGACTGCTCTGTCAGATAACCAATTAGTAAGGTTCTCATTCTTATATAATCTACACATGTTGTCTGATATTCTCTGCTACTCTTTGGTAATCTGGTACTTGCCTGTAAATGCCCTATATAAGCTGAATAAGGTCTCCTCTTAAATGTTTGTATGAGATTCTAAAATCTTTTATAATAATTTAAAGTTCCACATCCATGGATGCCTTTGGCACATTTCCACTGTACTTTTTCTAACACACTCATGCTGATTTTCCTATAACTTTTTCATATTATTAGCACTTTGTTGGTTCATTGAGATAAAGCCCTGAGTATGGCCCAGCTGACCTGGGTTCAAACAGTGGCTGGTGCAACTGACAGGGCAGCAGGAAAGGTGGGAGGATTCTCACATAAACACTCCCTAAGAAGAGGCATGGACCAAAGAGGGGAGTTGTCTTTAGATGTAATCAATGTTCATGAGTGGACAGGGAAAGGGGATGGCTACAACATAAAACTTCCCCCAGATGGAAACCATCAAGATATACAACTGGCTCCACTAAAAATAGTGTAACTCCAGCAGGGGTTAGAGAGTAGCTGGTATTCCCAGCATAAAAACTAGGTACTGAAAGTCCGGGCCAGTAAACATGAAATCCAAGGGGACCAAAAGAAAAACATTTTTGATACTATTATTCCAAACTTTTATTTGGATCTAATTTCACCATTCTTAACTTCTTAGACTTTATAAATAATTTTATACAACCTGTATTTTTATAACTACAATTACTCAATTTATTGATACGGTCAGAACAACTCAGAGATGGGATTACCCATATACTTAAGTCCTTAAATGCATCCATGGCTTCAATGACTGTGTGCTGAATTAAATATTCAACTTTCAGTAAATATTGCCCACATTTCATATGCTTAGTTTTTAATGTATCTATCACTACATTATTTTTCTTTGTCCAAATGGTCAGTTTAGTCAACTTCTTTTGCAAACATACCATGTATATAACAGATGTAATCAGTTTTCCCATTTTCATATAATATGCATACAAACTATAGAAGACCTCAGATGAAAAAGATAGATCTGAAGGATACAACCTAAACAAGTTCGGGCCTAGGAGAGAGTCCTGTGAGACACCCTGACTGTACCCTAGAATTTCAGTTGCCCATTGTTGTATGACACTTGCCATGTCTTATTTGTAAGTCATGCAGCTATCCATCTTATCAAAATGATGTTAACCTAGTTGGTGTAATTTATAGATCAGTGTTTTGTACATGACACCATCAAAGGTTGAAGTTAAATCTATATAAATTACATCACAGCGCAATTTTTCATTTATAGCTGTTATATTGCTATAGAACATTGCATTGCAGGCAGTTATATATTTATTTTCAAACTGCACATGCCCATATATGGCTACAAGTTGCACCCTTTCCAGTTCTGACAATAGCTGCTTCTGAATTCATGTTTAACGGCTAAGTTACTCGATGCTTATCCTGTTATGGGATGTGAACTCATATTATGCTGAGCAGCTGTTGTATCCATGGTACTCTTTTATTACTACGAGTCATTTTAGCTTGCCCTGCATTAGCTATAAACCTTTATAGTATAGCATTTAGCTGAAGCAGAAATTGAGTTACCCTTTTGTGATTGGTCCCCTAATTGCAATAAAACTAACTAAACAGCATTGTGTTGAAAGGTAGAACACTCAGATTTTATGGAAGTTCGTATGCCAGTCATAAAGAAACTTGTGTGCAAAGCTGGTCCACATTGACAGGTGATATGCATATTACATGCTTTAAAGTGGCATTTGAAGCAGATAGCTCCAAGGTCTGGATTCCCATCTGCTCTCTGGTCAATGTGCAGAATATGTGCATCCTTCATATTTATCTTTGTTCTTCTGAGGAGATTTACGTGTAATTGAATGTAGAGTGACTGAAACAAACTTGTCAAACCTTCAACTGCTAGACTGTTTTACACACACACACACAAACACACACACACACACACACACACACACACACACACACACACACACACACACACACACACACACACACACACACAAACACACACACACTCTCTTTACAGGGGAGACCCAAGATGGTATTTATACTACTAGGGGAAATATGACCAGGAGATCTAGGAACTTCCGCTATTCTTGGGCATAGGAGGATGCATTTGAGTGTGGCATGTCATCCTGCTTCCATTCCTGGCACATAGGTGGCCCAGAGAAACAGGTAGAACATGGCAACAGGTAGGCAACATGTTGTAACGAGACTAGTGTTTTGAATTTAGAAATGGAGGAAATGGTACCAAATGTTATGCAGGTGTAGAACTCATTCAGATTGGAGGGGAAGGTGCAAATAATGCAACTTCATGTTATGGAGATTTTCAGAGAGGAGGAAATGGATTCGGAAGCTGGTTTTCAAAAGAAGTTATTTGTGGGAGATACAGAGAACCAGAAGGATTGTATTATTACAACTCTCCAGTCCAGAGGGTTGCGGGATGAGTATCTAAAGGATCTCATCAGTCAAAGTGAAACAGAGAGTGAGGTAGCATTGTCCTGGGGACAACTGATGGAGAAAATATAAGGAGAGGGGATGGTGGAGGAAGCAACAGGAAGAAAATCATATGCACAGAAGGTAAAAGAAGACTAGAAGAAAACTGAGGAAGAGAAGGAGACAAAGAGGAAATACACTGTGAGGTTAAGCAGCAAAAAGTAGGACTGGAAGGGTGTGAAGTGTGGAACTCTGACTGCGCCTTTGGGAGTTTCACCAACAGCGGTAGAACATTTACTCTTATTAATAGAGAGACATTTTGTGTCTTATTTTTTTTAAACTGGACACACCATGGAAAACGTTTTGGGCAATTATCAGAAAAAAAGGGACATAAATACTTGTGCAATTTAGAACTGAATTGAAGTAAAGGACTTAAAAGAACATTTACTAATAGTGTGAAAAGATGTTCTGGATACTATGAAACCCTATGATGAAACAGACTTGTCGACTGGGGATGGGAACAAAGGTTATATTTAATATGCTAAATGACAATGTTAGAGATATTCCTAGTATAATTAAAGTATATGGTAATAGAGGTTTTCTGAAATACAGAGGACAACCGAAAATGTGTTCTTTCTGTGGTAAAGATGATCATTTAATAAGTGAATGTAATAAAAGATAATGTTTTATAACCAGTAAACCAGGTCACAATAGAAAGAAATAAAGAAATGTAAACTGAAGTGTAAAAAATGTGGGTAACATGGGACATGTTTGGCTAGAGTGTAAGGAAAATACACAGATTATAGATAAAGAAGAATTAAATAAGATAGTAAAAGATACAGATATTAATAATAAACAAGAAAACCTGATTGCTACACAATGAAACAAAGACATTGTAATAAATACAAAACAGGGAAGGAAAAGGAAACAGTCGAATGATACAAAGTAGCAGGCAATAAGTGGAAAAAGGCGTTCTATAGGAAAGAGAGTGAGAAAAAGGAAAAGTCTAATAAAAGAAAGAAAAAAGGTAATGGATGGATAATGGTTACATTTATTTCATTTATAAGATGAAAATCTTAGCTTTGAATGTTAATAGAATGAAAAATGTAAAAAGAAGAATAGGAATTTTAGAATGGTGTGCTGTATTAGATGCTCATATTGTTATATTAGAAGACCAATTATCTGGAATATGGGTAAAGATGTATTTTCAGGCATATGTATTTTATGTCAAGAAAATATTAAAATATTAGATGTTAATCTAGTTGAGCTAGGAGGGATAACAGTAGTAGACAAGACATAAGATTGACTACAAATGTTTATAGGGTGATTACTATATATTCTTATGTTACAAAAAACTGAGATTGAGACACTATTTATAAAAATTCTTGATTATGTTGGTGTAAATATGAATATTATGTATTAGGAGACTTTAATTGTAACCTAAGAATAGGAGAAAAGAATATTAGTGACATTAAAACAGTATATAAAATTATAAGAAGTGGTGAACTGTATATGTGGGGCAAAAACCTTTGGATTTATAAAAGAAATGAAATTAAGACTGAAATTGATTATTTTCTCCTATCTGATGGTTTAAAATTACACAGAAAGGAAGGAAGAAGTCAGGAGTTTCAGATCATATCACTATATGGGTAAAGTTACATGAGAAAGAAGATTATATAAGAATAGGGAAAGGAATAAAAAGATTGAATGAAGGAGACTTAAAACAACATGAAAGGAAAGAAAGAAAGAAATTCTGCAAAGATCATATAGGTACGAGAGAGTTTTATAAAAACTGGACAAGTTGGTGAGTAAGTCTTAAAGAAAAACATAAAATCTTTTTTGAAGATTTAGTGAATCAGAGGAAAAAGGAAAACATGGAATACAAAACATTAAGTCAAGTTATATTTAAAGAATTAATGCAGGATGAAAGGACTTTTATAAAAAGGAAAATGAATTATATTAAACAAATCAAGAAAAAATAATAATCTGTTATACAAACAAAGATATTGTTTACAAAAGATGAAAACAAAGTATAACCCTAGCTAAATAAATTAATGAAAGGAAATAAAAAGTAATAAGAGAATTGAGAAATGAAAAAGGAAACAGAGTAATGACACAAGAAGAAATAAGTGAAATATTTAAAGGATATATAATGCAATCTTTTATTAAACAAATAAAACAATAAAAAATATGTCCTCAATAAATTAAATGAAAAAGACAGAGAAATATTGGAACAAAGTATAACTTTGAAAGAATAAGATGAAATATTAAAAGAAATTAGTAGGAATAGGGCTCCTGGGCGGCCACGGTGGTGCAGTGGTTAGCATTGCCACCTCACAGCAAGAGGTTCTCTGGTTCGATCCTTGGCTGGGGTGCCTTCTGTGCGGAGTCTGCATGTCCTCCCTGTGGTCGCGTGGGTTTCCTCCGGGTGCTCCGGTTTCCTCCCACATCCCAAAGACATGCTGCAGGTGGATTGGACACTCTAAATTGGCCCTAGGTGTGTGTGTGAGTGTGCCTTCTGTGTGTGGAAGGTTGGGCGCCGGGCTGGCAACTCGACACTGTAAAACTCCACTGCCAATCAATGTGCGGACAAGGTGATCCGCTGTGGCGACCCCTAACTGGGAAAAAGCCGAAAGAAGAAGAAGAAGTAGGAATAGGGCTCCTCAATTAGATGGTGTCTAATTTCATATGCATAAGAATATGGAGTATAAGAGTTTTAAATAAATGGTTAGATTTAGGAATGATGGATAAAGAACTATAGAGATACAATAATATTTATATGGAAAAAGGGAGAAAGAGATGATATAAGGAACTGGAGACCAATAGTACTAAACAATATGGATTAGAAAATATTCATGAGAATATTCTTCATACCAAAATCTAAATTTTTAAGAGCCAGGAGGATCTGCTCCAACCAACAGTCTTATATAGATACTCGGGATGACCTTGCCCATAGATTTTTAGAGAGAGGTTTTCATCCAGGGACTGTGAACTTGGCCAAAAAGTGGGCTTCTAACTTGAATAGACAAGATTTATTATGTTACAAAGATAGAAAGAAAGATTTGGATAAACAACCTATACGGCTGGTCACTACCTATGGACGTAATTCCAAGGGTTTTATGAATATTATTCAGAGGCATTGGAATGTTCTGATGGCTGAAGATAAACTTCATCCTTTTCTTAGAGATAGATGTTCTTTCTCTTTCAGAAGGGGACGCACCATAGGTTCTAGGCTTAGTCACTACAAGAAACCTTCTTTTGATTCCACAGTCCCTGTCCAGATATCTCTTACAGGGGGACCAGTTCGAGGATGCATCCCATGTGGTCACTGCTCATATTGTGTCCGAGTTTCACATACTCGTGAATTTAGCAGCAAAAACACCTCTATGATTTTTGACATCAAGTTCTGGGCCAATTGTAGTATGGAATGGGTCATATATTTGGTGACCTGCACTTGTTCTGCTTTTTATGTGGGGCAGACTTCTAGAGCTTTTCACCTTAGAATCTGTGAACACCTTAGTGATATTAAGAACAAATGCCCTAATAATGCCCTATACAAACACAGTTTGAAACATACAACAGCTTCTTATAAGTTTGTTACTATTGATCATATTAAAGGTATTTGTAGAGATAAACAAAGTTGGCATGATATGTTGAATTTTAAAGAAAAGAAATGGATAATAAAACTTGGAGCTTTATTTCCACCTGGTCTTAATGACAAAATGTAACCACTAATTATCTGTTCCTATTGGTTCTGATGTCATTCACCTGGCTATATATATATATATATATAGCTATATATATATACTGGGTTGTGAGTATTTTGACTGTTTGTTATCCACTGAAGAAGGCTTTGCTAAGCCGAAACCGGTTTGGATTTTTTTTTTTGACGTGTTATCCTAGGGGTTTTTACCCTTGGGTTCCAATAAATTGTTGCATTTTACACCATCCACCCTTGCTGGCTTTTTTCTTTTGTAAACTGGAAGAAAACCAGTACCCCTACTGACAAACAAAAATATCTTGAGCTTAGAAATAAAGCAAAAAAAATGATTAAAGGAGACAAAACAAACTACTACGACAATATACAAAATAGATATCAAAACAATCCAAAAAAATTTTGGGCAACCATCAACAAAGTATTCCATCCAGGTATGGCTGGGACCTCTACCCCTGCAACCAATGATACTTTTACTAGCAGAGCAACTCAGTTCAATAGGTTCTTTACCAATTCCATCCTAGCTCTAGCTAACTCCCAAAAGCCTGCTACATCTACCAGATCACCCAAAAATAATACTACTGAACTGTGCTTCTCACTGCAACCTGTCCCAATCTCTACTATTAAAAAAAAAATACTTAATAAACTAAAACCCACATCTCTCTCCACAGATAGATTACAAGCTGAATTCTTAAATATTGCAGCTAATGCTATTGCATATCCTGTAACTATTATCATTAATCGCTTTATAACTGATAACCTAGTCCCCCACCTTTGGAAAATTTCCTACATTACTCCACTCCACAAAGGGGTTTGCTCCGAAGAACTAACGAACTATCGACCAATCACCATACTCTCCCCCCTCTCCAAAATCCTAGAAAGGTGTGTACACACTCAAATCATGACATTTCTAAACTCTTATAATCTACTCACAAATACACAGCATGGTTTTAGGCCCTCACATAGCACTACCACAGCCCTTATGTCTTTCACACAAACAGTCAACAACCACAGGAACAATGGAAATTATGTCTCAGACGTATTTTTAGACCTTTCCAAGGCCTTTGGCATAGTTAATCATGATAAACTCAGCAACACTCTCTCAGAATTAAATCTAATCTCAACGACCATTTCCCGGTTCAGGAATGACCTAACAGGCAGGCAGCGGGCCATCAGATGGCACCAGGAACTCTCCCCTTTACTTCCAGTCTCAGTAAGAGTCCCACAGGGTTCCATTCTTGGACCACTGCTCTTTACTGTTTTCACCAATAACCTTCATACTGCCACACGTCATGCTGCTGTCATCCAACATGCCGATGACTCCATGCTAATTTGTGCTTCCTCCTCTCCGCAGGCACTACTACAACAAACACGATCCTCCTTTCTATCTGTTGAACGATGGATCTCTGAATCACAACTCATATTAAATCCCAGTAAAACTCAGCTTCTTATCTTTCCTCCCACACAACATACTACTCACAACATTACATTTAATATCACCTCCAGTAATAACAGTCATATCACCTGTCAATCAAACCAAACTGCTAGGTGTTGTAATCAACAGTAGCATGAAATCTGACATACACATATCAAATACCATAATGAAAGCACACAAAAAGCTTGCCATGTTATACAGAAACAAACAATTCCAAACTTCTTCCACCAGAGCCACTATTGCAAGCACCCATCTCATCTCTACTCTTTTGTACGTCTCACCAGTCTTCACTAATCTCAGAAAATCTGACCTTTCCAAGATGCAATCATGTTATAATAAAATTGCCAAAAATATTCCCAATCAATACCCCTCAGAGATAACACCACTGCACTCCCCTTAAAACACTCAACTGGCTGGAACTTCCCAACCTCATTCTTTACAATCAGCTTATTCTAACCCACAAACTTATTCACTTGCCTGAAAAAAACTTGCTCTACAAAACATACTACACCTAAGCACCAAGACTAGAGTCTTATGATCCAATCAAAGAATCCTGCTAAATGTGACCAAAGCCAATAATTCCGCAAGTACATCCCCTATATAGCAACACTATTGCCAAACATTGGAATAACCTTCCCCCTAACATCTCAGCTACAACATCTATTGCCTGCTTCAAAAAGTCCTTAAAATCACACATCTCTTCTATACCCTACTGCTCTATCATCAATTCCCTCTTTCTTAGTATTTTGTTACTCCCACTAATGCACCCCATCCCTTCTCTATCCAACCCTTACTAACCCCATATCCCACCCTCCTATGCCAACCTGCATTACTTCCTTAGCCTTAAAATCCACCTACTGCAACCTGGCTCTGCAAATGTGACAACCCTGGTTAGTCTTTATACTTCCTACTAGTCACTTCTTACACCCTCTTTCTCAGCTCACTACCCTCCCTTTCTCTCAGCACTTTACTCCTCCACTAATGTACCCACTCTTTCCCTCTGTCTTCTACTCTCATTAACCCTCACATCTCCTTTTATATTAATCTCTATTATAACCTTAGCTTTGAGGTTCTGCAAAGTTGCTTGGTATAATAAATACATAACTTTAAAACACGTATATAAATTAAGTCAGAAATTATCTACTTTATGTAAACATGTCCACCTGTGGCAGTGTTAATGATTATTAAGCTACTGTTTGCTGTAACTATGTATTTAAAATTAATGATGTAAACATAACTGACAGATGAAACGTTGCAAGCTGTATTAGGAGCTTTTCTCCCCGGGCCTCTGCTGAAAAAGGATCCATGTCCAGTTGGACTTTCCTGGTAAACAAATGTAAAATAAATACATAGATAATAAAAAAATGAATCAATATCATTATATTAATCCTTGGAAGCATTTAGAAATAAGAATAAATAAAGCAAAATTAACAAGATATAAATGATATAATAATATACATGAATGTAAAGACTTTTTATAGAGATTATCTGTAAGTACGTTGCCTGTTAAGGCAAATATGCCTTACAAACGAAAACAGGATAGAATGTCTAATTTTTGTATTGAATTTGAAACTACAGAGCATGTATTTTTGAAATGTGAAAGCGTTATAAAATTGTGGGAAGAAATATGTAAGTCTGAAATGTTGGAAGGTTTTACAAAAAGGGAAAAGATTAATATGGACATGATTGAATATGTTTTTATGATGTAAAAAAAACAATAAGAAATTAAATCTGATAGAATTATATTTTAAGTTTCATGGACATTATGGACTGAAAGACTGAATGAAATTAAGTTCAATGGTAAATGGGTTCTGGCAGAGATTCTAAAGAAAATAAATGTTTGGTTGTGAAAAAAGGGTGTGAGGGAAATGTTCACTGATATGAATGAAAATAGAATTGTGTAAAGTGTATATATAATTGTAAATATTGTATATATGCACATAATGTTGTTGTATATATGTCTTGTTCAACAATAAATAACCCTACTCTTCAGAGAGTGCCTGTTCCATTCCTAGCGCAGTGGCAGCTTGGAGCGCAGCACTTAAGGAGACCCAAGATGGCTGATAGCACAGAGACGAATACCAGTGTAGTGTCTGAAGCTCTATGAGATTCTTTGGAGGCATTTCAGCAAAATTTATTTCAACCGAAGCAAATGTTTAAAACAATGATGGATGCATTATTACAGTCCTCTACTCATGAAGGTTGTGAGATAGGTGAATTATTGTATTATTATACCCCTCTAGTCATGAAGGTTGTGAGATAGATGAATTGTTGTATTATTACACCCCTCTAGTCATGAAGGTTGTGAGATAGGTGAATTGTATTATTATAATCCTCTACTCATGAAGGTTGTGAGATAGGTGAATTGTTGTATTATTATTACAACCCTCTAATCATGAAAGTTGTGAGATAGGTGAATTATTGTATTATTATACCCCTCTAGTCATGAAGGTTGTGAGATAGGTGAATTGTTGTATTATTACACCCCTCTAATCATGAAGGTTGTGAGATAGGTGAATTGTATTATTACACCCCTCTAATCATGAAGGTTGTGAGACAGGTGAATTGTTGTATTATTACAACCCTCTAATCACGAAGGTTGTGAGATAGGTGAATTGTATTATTATACCCCTCTAGTCATGAAGGTTGTGAGATGGGTGAATTGTTGTATTATTACACCCCTCTAATCATGAAAGTTGTGAGATAGGTGAATTGTTGTATTATTACAACCCTCTAATCATGAAGGTTGTGAGATAGGTGAATTGTATTATTACACCCCTCTAATCATGAAGGTTGTGAGATAGGTGAATTGTTGTATTATTACAACCCTCTAATCATGAAGGTTGTGAGATAGGTGAATTGTTGTATTATTACACCCCTCTAATCATGAAGGTTGTGAGATAGGTGAATTGTTGTATTATTACATCCCTCTAATCATGAAGGTTGTAAGATATGTGAATTGTTGTTGCAGAGTGAGCCACAGAATGGAAAAGATGTTTTGTGGCTTGAGGTTATGGAAAAAATTCAGGAATCAAAAGCTGTTTTGAAAGAAGATTATCAGATGAAGAAATCATATGCCAAGTGTGTTAAAGAAACTGCAGGGAAAGTGATGAGAGATGAACAGAGGAAAGGAAATGTCAA
Source organism: Protopterus annectens (assembly GCF_019279795.1). Taxonomy (NCBI): domain Eukaryota; kingdom Metazoa; phylum Chordata; order Ceratodontiformes; family Protopteridae; genus Protopterus; species Protopterus annectens. The sequence goes on from NC_056746.1 coordinate 1,365,862,543, forward strand.
CAATCAAAGAATATTCATAGTGAGAATTCAGAACAAAGAAAAAGAAATGGGCAATGCATGACGTTTGGGATAATTTAATGGTCTCATTGAGAGTGAAGGCTTAGGAGGTAGTAGCTTTTATTATTATTCATTAAGAGATATTTTGTGACATTATGTTTGAGACTTGTTCTGTTCTGGAAAGAGTTTTTGGGCCATATGAGAAGAAAACAACTGCATCATTGAAATTTTTATGTGATAAAAGCATTTCATAGAGAAACAAAAATAAAATACATGTTCAATTTTACTGAAGTTGGCAAAGAAAATTTAAAGAGACATTTAAGCAAACTTTGTGAAAAAGTTATGGATATTAGAAAAAATCTGTGAAACAGTGAGTTATGGACTGGGGATGGGACTATCATATACTACTGAAATGGAGAAAGAAAAAAATCATTCCTATCCCTCATATGATAAATGTAGAGGGTAAGAGACGTGTTGTAAAATATTGGTAACAACTAACAACTGAACATTTGTTTTTTTCTGTGGAAAAGATGATTATTTGATAAGTAACTGTAATAAGAGGAGATATTATATTTGTATGGAAACAGTCCACGATGCAAAAAAATGTGAACTGAAATGTTATAAATGTAACAAACTTGGGCAATTATGGATGGACTGTAGTCTAGGGAAAAAGGATGAAGAAGAAGCAAAACAAAAGTGAGGTTAGCTTATAGATAGAAGAACCAGTTCCAATGAAAGATAAACAGGAAGTAGCAAAGCAAGATCAGGGTAAAAATAAAGATAAGAACAATGAGAACAATGAAACAGGAGATAAACTAGAAGGTTCAGGAATAAGTGCTGATGAAATATAAACAGGAAAATCGTGAAGGGCAAAAGGAATTCTATTGGTAAAAGAGTAAGCGGCAAATTTAAAGGGATAAGTGTAAAAGAGAAAAGGAAAGGGAACCAATAATGCAAATGAGAAATTTTATTTATTTATTGACATTTGATTACCAGCCAAGAACAAGCTAATTCTCAGAGCAGGCCCTGGAAGAAAAGCTCCAAATTATTACAAAACATTTTAAAAACAATCATTTTACTGTCTTCAAAAATAAAACAAAAACATCTGCAGTTTAAATAATTATAACAAATTAGATATGATATAAAAACATTGGTTAATTCATTACATCTGAGTGATGCCTCCAGGTGCATCTGCAGTTAACTCCTACTGATGCCTCTACACGTCAAATATTGCTTTTTCATATTTACATTAATAATTCCAAAAACATGCTATGTACAAGGTTTTAAAATATTTCATCTTAAAGCTTACACAATAGCAACATCAACTGCAATAACATTTGACCTCTGTCTAGTGTAGGTAAATAGATATTAACTGTTTTTTATGATATTAATTTAAATAGATATAGTTTACACATTTTTCTAAATATCTCAATAACCAGATAACACAGACAGAACTCATTAGCTTCAAATATCAGTTAGATTAATAAAATGCTCCTGACAGTATTTTTGCAACTAGAGTGGTTGCTGAGCTATTGTAAATTGTTTACAAATTTTATGTTTATTTATTTTTATTTTACATTTGTTGACCGGGAAAGTCCGACTGGATATATGTCCATTTTCAGCGGAGGCCCAGGGAGAAAAGCTCCAAATACAGTAATGAAATTTTGAAAACATAGTTAAAAAGGATTTTTGACTATTAAGACTCAACTTAAACTTTAAACATAATTAATATACATATTTTTTACAAGTACAGTCATAGAGAATAACATAACACAGGGAGTTATTACATAGCTAAACAAAAATTCTTTAGAAATAGTTAAAAAAGGGAAATAATCAAAGCAAGAGGAATCCAGTACCAATAGACTTAAAAATGAGAAGCAAAAGGGAGACAGTGTCAGTCAGGATTTGAGCATGGATATATCCATTGTGATTTTAGGAAGGTTTTAAGTTGTTTGGAAAGAGGAGTGGATGTCATGGATGTTAGTTCTCTTGTTACAAATGTAATAGTTACTGTGTTTACTGTGACTTATACTATTTGGTTTAACACCTAGAACCTAAAGAATACTACCACTATAAAAATACTTTGTGCTGAAGAGTTTGCCATTTATACCTCTTTCATAATCCCTATGATTCCAGAGATATGAACATTTGATTCTGTCAAAAGGCTTAGGCTCCACCCACTGGAAGTTATAGTGCAAACTTCCTGAGCTCCATTGGAGTGAATGAGTTAAAAATCAATATAAGGTATATCACGATTATTTAATATTTAGAGAAATTTTAAACAGTTTGTAGAGAAATTAAAGGTAAGTTAGTGTAACACATATAAGAATTGCAATATGAAGTGAGGGAAGACAGGCTTAAGGTATATTTTGAGAGAAGGTCAGTGAAAAGAATTAGGGAGTAGTAAAGAAGGAAGTGACAAAAGGAGAGTAAGGAGGTATGAGGAATAACAACGTATTGTTCACATTTGGGTACATGGGTTATCCTGGTTTTGAGCAAGAACAAAGCCAAATTTTAGCTAGGAAGTCTTTCAGAGTGGTTTTGACAGATGGGAGGGAGGGAGGGAGAGAGGGTATAGACCTGATGAATACAGGTGAGGAGTTCCAGGCCTCAGCAACCTTGTATGAGTACAGATAATGCCCAGCAGATGTGCTAGGTTTATAGATAGATGGGAGTTTTTGATCACTGGATCACAATGATTGACTGGGGACATAGTTGTGTTGAAGGTTTTTAGTGCTGGATAGGCATATGGATGCTGGATAATTTATAGGTGGGAAGAAGTTGTGTATATGTTAGTTGAAGTTGCAGTTCTAATCAATTTAGGCTTTTCAGTGCTATATATTGAAGGGTTCTGAAAGGGTTTGTGTTGCAAATTTACCAACTTTGTTATAACATTGTTCAAGTTTCAATTTTTGTGAAGCCTGGAGGTTTGTAAGGATGGGAGTGCCATAAACAAAAGTGGGGAGGGAATAAATAGTGGCAAGTGTAGTTTTAGTCGTGTCGGTGAGAAAGCATCCCTAGTTTTTGATAAGTTTTTCTTATGCAATTTTGTATATGCAGGTCGAATGTAAAATTATCATCTGCTATTACCCCTAATAGTTTGCTACGAGAAGTGACTTCAATGGCTGTATTATCAAAGAGACAACTTTAAATTTAGTTTTTTCATGAGAGAGGGATTTAGGGAAAACAATAGCAGTTTGATTTTTTTGGGGTTGAGCATGCGTTGTGAGTTATGAAGCCATGTTTCACTGGCTGATAAAACTTCCTGAATATTTGTTTGAGGTGTAACACATTATCAGATGTGCAAATGAAAGTGGAATCATCAGTGTATTGTATTAGGGTTGCCTGTTGTATGGAAGTATAGAGAGTGTTTTAAAGAAATGTTAAAGAAGAGGAGACCAAAGCTAAAGCCTTGTGGTACACTGGTGGTAACTGGAGGTAAGGAGAGAGCATATGGTGCTATTATACTGACTGATACCTATTGGACAGGTAGCTTTTGAACCACAGATGGGTGGGCTGAGAGAGGCCTAGTGAGGACATTTAAAGAAGAAGTTTGCTGTGACAAACTGTGTCAAAGGTTTTAGGGAAGTCTAGAAATAAGTAAGAGACTAGCTTGCCATTATTTCTAGCTTTATTGACAGTATCTACATAGGTTTGAAGGGGCAGTGCTAGTATCATGGAAAGGACAGAAGCCATGTGGTGTAGGGTATAAGAGTTCTCCCTGCAAAAGATAGTCTAGCAATTGTTTTTGAATATATTGTTCTAGTATTTTGGTGAGGGGAGATAAGACTGTAATAAGTCTAAAGTTATTCGTGTCTGTTAAATTTCTTCCTTTGTGCAGAGGGATAATGTGTGACTTTTTCCAGAGAGAGAGAATGTGGGATTCCCATATTGACCTATTTATAAGGACTGAAACATGATAGGCAATGCTATTGGCTGCTATTTTTAGATACTCACATGGAAGGTCATCAGCTGAAGAAGAGCATGGTTTAAGTTTGTTTATGAGTAGTTTTATATAGGATGTGGGCACAGGTTTGAAAGTGGATGTGGTGATATGCGGCTGTTGGGCAGGGTCAAGATTAGACGTTGAAGAATTCTTGGTTAAAAATGGTATACTATCTGTAAAATAAGAGTTGAACTGTTTTCCAGTTTCAACTGGTGAGTTATCAGGATAGGGGTTTGGGTTGAATTTTTGGCCGGGATGTAAGATTTCTTTAATGGATATCCAAACATTTTTAGGGTTGTGTTTAATATTATTTTAAATTTGTTATAGTATTGTTGTTTGTCTTCAGTTATTTATGTTTTAGTACGATTGTGAAGCATTCTGAAGTTTTCACGGTATTGAGGTGTTTTATGTTTTTGCCATTCTTTCCATGCTTCCTCTCTCTCCTGCATTTGCATTCTACTCCTTTGGATCGCCAAACTGCATTATTTGTTTCACTTTATAGCCAGAAAAAAAAACAATTAACAAAGTGATACAAGTAAAACAGGTTTTCTGGCATATGCAGTATAATCTACTGGTCAAACAAAAGAAGACAGTGGCCAATTTAATAAGGGGTCCTACTATTTCACACAGCAGGCATGTATTTAACTGATTATAGCTAATATGCAGCAAGGTTCTTCATGATAAATATGCTTATGTGAAACAACAAAAGTCTCACTGAACTTGTAGGAGTAGGGCTTTGTGACAGAGATGCTGGAATATTGGTGACAGATGTATCGACCTCAGGCTCTGCTCTAGGAAGAGAGAGAGTGACTGAGATAAATACTTCAAATTTACACAATTTCTGGCAAGCTACAACATAGACATAATGACAACTTTAGAGAGCTTTCAGTACATATAAGTACACAAATAGGCATCCTAAATTGGAGTAGTAAGTGTGACATTGACATAAAAATATTGGATGATGTCAGATTTTTGACACAAGATGATAGCTTACAAACAAAGAAACTTTGGGGAGAAGATACAATATGGAACTAAGGGAAGAAACTATGTTCCGGAATAAATGTACTTTATAGAAAGTCAATGAAAACATTGAACATGTCACTGGCAATGATGGGAAGATTAACTATTGTAGATCTCAGATGGCATAATCAGGTATATGTAATTATAGCATTGTAAAACTTTGTTACAAGTAAAGAAAGTGAACATGTGTTTCATAAAAGTTTGGATTACATAGTAATTAATATGAATATAATACTAATAGGAGATTTTAAGTGTGATCTGAGAAAAAAAGAAGAAAAGAGGAAATGATAATAAGAACATTTTTGAAGTTACAAAATATGTCAATTTAAAGATTCAGAATGATAATTTGTGGACATATAGTCGAGGTATATATATATATATATATATATATATATATATATATATATATATATATATATATATATAATATAGATAGATAGCATGGAGCTATATTATTTTATTATGTAGCAAGGTTTAAACATAGCTAAGGGAAAAACACGTGTAACAGGCTTTTCAGATCACTGAGCCATGCATATAGAAATACAAGAAAATAAGGATTATATCAGATTAGGAAAATGAGTAAAATAAATAAATGAGAAATTGCAGGATGAAAGTAGAAAAATAAGTATATGTGTATGGAAAGTTTGCATTTCTGCTAGAGTTTATTATAAGAAATGGTCTGAGTGGTGGCTAGCTTTGAAAGAAAAAAAAAATGTTTTATAATGGCAGTGTGATGTAAGAAAAGCATACAAATAAATTATCAAACAATGTATATGGATGCTTTAAAGGATTTAGAGATGAATAATAGAGAATATTATGTGGTAGAACAGAGTGTTTATGGAAAGAATCAAGAGAAAACTAAGGAATCATTATTTAAACATAGATGTTATTTTACAAGATACAAAAGGAGAGGCATCGGCATATTTGAGTAGCACCGTTAAAGAGAAGACTAATATAACAAGAGAAATAAACGATGATAGAGGAGAGGTAAGAATAGCTCATCAACAAATTATGAATGTCATAATAAATTATGTAAAGAAAACGTTTCAAGATTGAAAGAAATTTTAAAAAAGAATGGCATGTAAAAGATTGACAGAGCAAGAAAATAATAAAATGGAAAATGAGATTTCCTTATTTAAATTAGATAAGGTACTTAGACAAGCTAATTTACAGTCAATTTCAATATCAGAATGAATAGTATACCAATTTTATAAGAATGTTATGGCTTGGCAGAATAATACTTCCTAAAAGTTATGAATCAGTGGTTAAATGGGGGTTTTATATATAAAGATTTATGCGGTGGTAAACTTAAGTTGTATGAAAAAAGGAAGATAAAAAATTGAAAATTTGAGACCTATAATAATGAACAATACAGATTATATGTTTTTAATGAAAATAATTCAGAAGAGCATGAAAAGTTAAATGAAAAGTATTATGGAAGATATCATATATAGTTGAAAGGAAAAAAGAATGTCAGGAATTATTTTTCTTAGTAAGAATTTGTAGATGATATTACAAACAGGACTGATGAGATCAAGATCATGATAGGAGATTTAAAGGAAGCTTTTTGCAGTATAACATGAAGATTTGTTGGCAATTATAAAAGAGTATAACATTAGTACAAAAATTAAGAATATATGTTGTTCTGCATATAATCAACATTAAGAAAGAATTTTAGTGAATGGATGGTTAAGCAAAGAATCAGGGACGTCATATAAATAGTATATTATTTGCATTGGTTATGAATGTATTAGTCAGAGATGTAAATTTGCACATGAGAGGTGCTACTTACATTACTAATGCAGGTATAAAAATTTCAGTCATGTTTACTTATGCAGATAACATTATATTAATTATAAAAAACAAAGTATGGATGAAAGAATGTATATATTATATGCACCAATGTTTAAATATAATAGGCATGACTTTAAAAAAAGAAAAAAAAGTAAATAACTGGGTTATATAATAAAGATAGGAGGAGTATATTTATCAGTGAAGAAATCTCTGTGTTAGGAATAAGATCTGGGGTAAAAAAAAAATAAGTGTGGAACAATGGAATAAGATAACAGATGAATTAAAAGAGCTTTGCTGTTTTTGGAAAACATACAAGCTATTGTTTAATAAAAAGATTTGATTAATTCAGTGCTATTATTTAATAATAAGATTTGAGTTACTCAGTTATATTGGGAAAGATTGCATATTTAGCTAGTATCTATATTTTGCCAATAATCTGTGAAAAAGAAATACTACAAGCATGTTTTATTTATATGGTGTCCAAGATTGAATCCAGTGAAGAGAGGAGTCTTATACATGGACAATGAAGATGGAGGCTTAATATTAATAAACCCAATTGTTTATGCTACTTCTCTGAATTTGTTTTAAATAAATAAAAATGAAAAGTTAATAGAAAATTAACTAAACTACAAATATAAGAGTCACTGGGATATGCTAAAAATTAAAAAGACAAACAAGTATGTTTAAATGAAGTAGTGAGATGTTATCAAGAAAAATATGTGGAAAATAAACATTGATGAAATAGAAAATGGGAGGAAAATGTGGTATAAAAATACTATGATACTTCTCATTCTGAGATGCAAATGAAAATGTTAAAGCTATAAAAGTATGAAAGGCATGGTGTAATAAGTAAGTAGAATGTCAAGATTTTGTATAGAGATTCGTGATTAACAAATTACCAGTAAAGGGAAATATGCCATATTAAAAAAAAAATCTGTGAAACAGTTTGTATAAATTGTGGAATAGAAGAAACTACAACACGTTTTCTTGGAATGCATAAGGTTGCAAAATTGTGGGAAAAACTGTGTAAAGAAAATTTCTCTGAAAATATAAAGGTGGCAAATGAAATAAATATGGACCTGATTATGTATGGATATTATAGCCATAAAAATAAGGAATAGGTTAGTAAAATAGATAAAGGATTAAGTTATGTTGTGTGGATCATTTGAAATGAAAGGCTAAATGAAATCAAGTTTAATGGTAAATGAAGATTAGCAGCAATTAAAAAAAAAATAGATGGTGGTTGTGGAGAAAGGAGTGGGTTTCAAATAAGATAATGAAGGTTTAACAATAGTGAAAAGCAAGATATCTATGACTTTATGACAATGGAATATAATGGAAATTTGTACAGTGCATACATTTGTAAATATTTAAGTTTGATAATAATGTTTTTTTTCAATAAAGAACACCTACTCTTTTCAGTTGGTGCCAGGAGATCTTTTATATCCACCTGTGTTACTACCAGCTCAAACAGATGGGGCCTCAGTTAAATGTCTCATCCAAAGGATGGCACACTGAGGAGTGCAGTACCCCCTTATGCTGCATTGCAATGTCAATCTACTTGGAGTGGGAATATAAACCACAGCCTTTAGCATCAAAGGCAAATGTGCTACCTGTTACACCACTGTCACTGACAAAAACAATTCTGAATGTCCTGGTGACACCATTTGGTTTACAGAATAGCTGGTTGACATTGGTGTGAGATACCTGTAAAAACAGAGATTGAAAATAAGTCCTTCACTCACTATTGTGTGGTCCAGGAATTAGTATATTTAAGTAGCAGGGGTATGAGTCCCCATAAAAGGGGTAAAGGTGGGCTATCTCCCCTGTGAAAATATTCGTTTTAGAATTCTGTAGTCTGGGTTTCTTGTGTTGGCACTGTGTGTTTCATTTTCTTTTTCAATTAAATGTGTATCGACCTTTTATGTATCAACTGTTTTACATTAATCCATATGTGTATGGATCTATTTGGCTTTACTCTGAGATCATAGTCGAGTGACCCATGTTGCATACTTACTGGGTGTTTTCATGTTCTACAACATTAGATTTAATATGTATATATATATATATATATATATATATGTATATATAATATTTATTTACTGACATTTGTTGACCAGGAAAGTCCACTGGGTCAGAAACCCATTTTCAGTGGATGCCCGGGAAGAAAACCTCCACAAAAATACAAAATTTTAAACAAAGATACAAAAATTGGTAGGGAGATATATTTACAATTACATAGGCCGGGGTATTGATACAAGGTAAAAATGATGATGTTATCATACAGTATAAAAAGTATATACATTACATACAGAAAAATAAAACCATCAATATTAATTTAAAGCTATTATAGATAGGAAAAAACTAGTAGTAGACAGGAGGAAGAGATTAGTATACAGAGGTTTAAAAGAGGGAGAAGAGTAATAGATGTGAAGGATTAAGGAGGCTGACACTGTACTCCACATGTACAGGTGGGATTATTTAGATAGTGGGTTTTTAGTGCAGCTTTAAAGGCTTTTGGGGAGTCTAGTTGAGTAATGTAGGAAGGTAGAGCATTCTAAACTTTGGTGATGTTATGGGAATACAAGGATTGCCAGCTGTTTTCATGGGTTTAATAAAATTTAGACGTTTTTTATTTATAGACTAGAGAGTTCTAATTGGGCTATATGTGTGTAAGATAGATTGAAGGGCAGGGCAGTTACTTGGTTTAAAAATTAGCTTATGGGAGAGAGTTAATTAAGTGTAATAGAGATAGTGTAGGAATTCAAGCCAGGGCAAGTTAGTAATGGTGTGACCTATTTGGCATGCTGGAGGCAAATTTTACTATCTTATAATAACAGGATTGCAGTTTATTGGAGAAGATGTATGGAGTTTTGTGAAAATGGGGCTACCATAGAGGAGGGAAGGGTACAAGCAGACTGCTTGCTAGTTTTATTTTTTTGTTTATCTAAGTAAAGTTTATGTCAGTATAGTTTGCCAAGCTTGAAGTGTTTTATTTTTATTGTGCTGAGAATATGGTGTTCGAAAGAGAGTTTGTCATCAACAGTAATTCCTAGAGGTGTTGAGGTTGTCACCTGTTCAATTTCTGTGTTGTTCTGTGAAAAAATCTTGAAGTCTATGACTGGAGTTTTTGATGTGAATAGTAACAGCTTTGTTTTCTTGGGGTTTAACATTAATTGAGCATCATTTAGTCATGTTTCTATATAATTGAATGCATCTTGTGTGATCTTTTGGAGGTTGGAGAAGTTATTGGAAGAAGATATGATAACTGAATCATCAGCATATTGAAAGAGTGCACATTGTTGGGAGATATTACTAAGATCATTACTGAATATGTTAAAAAGTAGTGGTCCTAATATGGATCCTTGTGGGACTCCTGTATTATTGGTCATATATTCTGATTGTTGGTTTTGCCTTTTAACAGATTGTTGACTGTTATTTAGATAGGTGGAGATCCAATTTGATATACTTGGGGAGCATGCTGTTTTTTGTAATTGTAATAACTTAGGATGTGATACTGTGTCAAAGGCCTTTGCTAGGTGCAATAGTAGCACTGACATTATTAGGCCACCATCAATAGCTTTATTAACAGTACCAGTGAAGGACAGTAAAGCTGTGGCTGTGTTATGTCTAGGATGAAATCCATATTGAGTGGGAGCTAGGAGGTTATTATTTGTAAGGTGATTTAGTAGTTGGGTGTATATGCACTTTTCTAAGATTTTTGATAGTGGGGAGAGTATGGAAATTTGCTGATAATTTGAGAGATCATGTGTATTTGCACCTTTATGTAGAGGAGCTATGATAGACTTTTTCCACAGTTGGGGGTCATAACATTCAGAGATTGAATGGTTAATTAGAATACTTACAGGAAAAGCTATTGCTTTGGCTGCAAGTTGTAAGTATTCGGGAGTTAAGTTATCAGAAGAGAGTGAGCAGGGTTTTAGTTTGTTTAGCAGTTTAAGTATTAAGGATGCAGGTACTGCCTGAAATGTAAAGAGGGGAGCGGTTGGTGTACTGTCAGAGGTAACCGTAGTTTGTATAACGATAGACGTGAGGTCCATTTATGTGGCGTTTTGAGACTTGAGACTGTTTTCAGTGGATGAGTCAATAACTAGTTTCTTTATGGTGTCAATGAAATGGGTGTTGAACATTTGAGCAATCTGGTGAGGGTCTTTGTTAGGATGGGTGAAGAATTTTGAATGTTTCCTGGATCAAGCATGGAGGATATAGACTTCCAGAAATTTTTTTTTGGATTATTTTCTTGGGTGGATAGCTGTGTAGAGAAGTAGGTTTTTCTTAACAGTTATGACTAGTTTTTTGTTGTATTACGGAGTTGTCTATAAATTTGTTAATTTGTTTGCGTTCTACATTTTTGCCATTCTTTCCATGCTCTGTCCCTATAGAGGAGAGAGTGTTTAGTCTGCTTTGTTAACCAGGGGGCATGGTTAAGCTTAGTTCACTTGGTGCGCTGGACCTAGGCTATTTAATGTAGTCAGAAATAATAGATAAGGTACTTAGACAAGTTAATTTACAGTCAGTTTCAATAACAGAATGAATAGGATACCAATTTTATAAGAATTTTATAAGTTTTGATAAATTAAGGCTGCACCTCCACCTTTTCTGTGGGGTCTATCAATCTGTAGAATGTTGTATCCAGGAGGGAGGATTTCATTGTCTGATATGTGTTTTAGCCAGGTTTCTGTTATAGCTATATCTGGGGAATGGTGACATAGCCAAGATTGGAATTCAGTAATTTTGTTGCAAAGGCTATGTACATTAATTGCTATAAGAACTAGATCCTGGTTTTTAGTGGATTGAGTATTACTTGGCAGTTTTGTTGGGCCACGGTTGGCATGAATATCTCTACACTGGGATAAAGCAAGGAGATGATGTAGTACTGTTTGAGGTTGGAGTGCTTCTATTAAAGGTATCTGTGGAAAGTATTGGGTTACTTTTAGTTTAGTATTTGTGGGGGAAGTAGGGGTTTAGTTAGATGTAGGTGATGCTTACTAGTAGGGATAGTGAGATATTGGAGTAGCTATAAAGTGAAGTTTATACTGGTGTAGCAAGTGTAGCAGATGTATGTGGTGTTGTATTTAATTGTGTGTGGGGGTGGCAGATTGTAATAATAACAGTAATAAAGCTGTAAGGCCTATGAGGTTAAGTGAGAGATTTTGTCTGATTCATGATCAAAGGTTTAGGTATGGATATGGTTGTTCTTGGTGTAGGAGATAGAGGAGATATTTTATGTAAGGGCAGTAATTTGGTAGGAGAGGAATGTGGGAGGTTTATGATATGAGCTGTGTGATTGGCTAAGGAAGACAGGGGGTGGAGTAACAGGAATTATAAAAGTAATGAAAGTGGGGGTGGGTGGGAATGGGGGTAGGGTAGGGAAGCAGTGTGAGCCTGGAGTGGAGCAGAGGGTGAACAGAGCAGGTAGGAATGGAGTGGGTAGAATCACAAGGCTGAAGAGCTCACAACAGCCACCTACACACCTAGTCTCGCGTCAGGGTAGAGAAGGAGATGATAACGCTCGTGGCTTTAACTACTAAAGCAGATTACGTTTTGCTATCTACTTTGCATCTTTCTATCTACTAGCAAGATTATATAGGAAGATGTTGAAAGTATCAGTTAGAAATTAGTTATTTAAAAGAGGCTTGCAGAATGTAGTTGCTTTATGTTAATAGGGCAAGTGCCCATGATTTGTTTGGATAGAAGGATACCTCTTGCTAGTTAGAGCTTTAATGAACACAATGAGAAAATTTAGATTAATAGAGTGAGTAAGGAGGTAGGTTAGAGTGGAAATTATTAAAACAGGTCACAAATACATCCTTACATCCTTATATAAGTACATCAAGTTGTCCAAATATGCATACAAAAAAACACCTCGGCTGAACACAGCCTTCAAAGGAATAATCAAAGACATGCAGCTGCAACTTTTTATACATTTGCTAGATTGAATAATAGATTAATTGTTTAATTAGTACAAACCACTTAACTACAATTTAATACATTTAATAATAAAAAATACTCATATTGTACTAAATTAGAATGTTTGCTAGTTTGTTAAAGGAGAGAGAAGACAAACTGGCTCGTTCAGATCCTTGGACTTCTTCTATGGAAGGTGACTATGATAAAAGATTTGATGACTTGAAAAAGCTTATGACTAAAGAGACTTCCCTGTTTTATGATACCCGTTTGCTTGAAAAGTATCTAAATTTGTCCATAACACCGAGGGGTCTGAGAGTGGATAAATTGCCTGCTTTCAATTTTTCGGATGATGAGAGAGAACTGTTGAATGAATGGAAGGCAGTTTCTTTGCAATGTACTCTTGGATGGCTTAAAATTCTTGTAAAACGTAACCAGAAAGTTTTGAATACAATCCAATGTCAAATTGCTGAGATACAGGGTAATTTGGCTAAAGATTTTTCGAATGACATTTTTCATTCTACAATGAAGCGTATCAATGATGAAATTAGTAAAATTGAAAATGAAGTCATTTTGCGCAAAAAGAAGAAGTTAAATCGTGACATTAGAGACTTTAAAAATGATTTAGTTTATTCCTGGCAACGTAAGAAGAGAAATGGTAGATTCTAAAGTGAAAATACGGAAGCAAGCTCTCATAGTGGGCGTGACTCTTCTGTTTCGTCATCAGATACCACTGCAAGCAAGAAGAGCATGTCATTTGAGCGAGTGGATGTAATGGAGGATTCTGAAGTACACTCAGAGACGGTGCAGCATGGGCGTTGGAATTTTCGCCAGAACAACAGGCGCAAGCCGAGAGCAAGGGGTCGGAACAGAAGATATTGACTTTAGAAGTTGTTCAGTAGGTGCTGATTCTAATGACTTTAATTTTGTTGACTCAGCATTTGAATTCACAAGTACTAATGTTGTCTGTTTAAACGCGCACATTATTAATCTAAGTGATTTAAATCTTACAAATGATATGTGCTGTGTTTTACAAAAGGGCACTAAGTTTGTTCCTGTTAGAATACCCGCTTTAGCTGATGTGTTGTTAGACATTAAGCGTTTTTGTCGCAAATTGCATCTGAAAGTGTTTTTTGATGGACAAACTTCTACTAATGAGTCTCTGTTGGATAATAACATTAGTAATAATAGTGAAATTTCTTTTTTAGATGATTCTTTAATGAATCTGTCTATATATGATTTTGAGTCAGATTATTCTATGGATGTTGATGTACTAGAATTTTTTTGTGGTTCAGATGGTAATGAGAATTGTTTTTCTACTGGTTATGGCAGGCTTGAAGTTCCTTGTTTGCCTACCCAAAGTAAATTTTACCCCCCTAAAAAATCAGCTATTTTGAATAATTTTGAAAATATTCTTGTTAGGAAAGTTGAAACAGAATATATTGAATTTAGAAAGCAGTTTATTAAATTTAATCTAACAAAGTCTGAATGGTTAGCTATTAAAGCTATGCAAAATGTTTCAGACAGATATGTTTATTGTCAAGCTGACAAAGGGGGTAATTGGGTCATTATGGGAAAGCAGCATTATTTGAAGATGGTATTTGATCTGTTATCTGATGAAAATGTTTATCTTGAGTTGTCTCACAATCCAGTTTTGGAGTTTAATGAAACACTTCTGGAACTGTTAGAACAGGGTGAAAGATTAGGCTTTTTAACACAAAGGGATGTGAAAAAATTGTATATTGAAAATCCTAGGGATGCATTTTTTTATGCCTTGCCTAAGTTACATCATAATTTTAATGATCTCCCTGGTCGTCCGATAGTTTCGAGTTGCGGGTGTTTTCTTGAAAATGTGGGAATCTTATTAGATAATTTATTAAAAAAGGAACTCAAAAATGTTGTATCTCATATCAAAAACACTAATGAATTTTGTACCTTGGTTAAAAATATGCATTGGGACAAGGATTTTTACTGCGCTACCGTAGATATCAAGGCATTGTACACAAGCATTTCTACTACGTTTGGCCTTGAGGCCATTAGTCAGATTATGGGGGAGGGCCCTCGTACATCTTTTATTATTCTTTTGCTTGAATTTGCACTAACACATAATTATTTTTTGTGTGAAAACAAAATCTTTTTGCAAAAAGAAGGGACTGCAATGGGGGCTAATTTTGCCCCTACTTATGCAGTTCTTTTTATGTCATTTTTTGAGACTAGTTTTCTTTACACACTAAAGTTTTTTCGTGAGTCTGTGGTTTTATACCGTAGATATATTGATGATTTGATATTTATTTGTAAGGGCAATATATCTGACTTTAGTAGTTTTGTAGACGAATTGCATTTGAATAGGTTTGGTTTGAAATTCACTTATAAAGTGAATTTACGTAGTATAGAATTTCTTGATATCTTGTTATATGTGGATACTTGTGATAACGTTCAGTTTAGACCATATAAAAAGATGACAGCAACAAATAATATTTTGCATGCCTCAAGTGCACACCCAACACATTTAATTGAAGCCCTCCCTTTTGGAGAATTTAAGCGTATTTTTGAGCACACATCCGAAAAAAGTTTTTTGAAAGAAGAATTTCAGGATGTTAAAAATAGACTTTTAAGCAGGGGTTACTCTGAAAATAATGTTACACATAGTGAATGTAAGGTTTTGGGTAATAAAAGTTTAAGAAAACACAGCTTTAACATTCCTAAAAATGCTGATGTGGATAATAGTGATAAAATATTTTTTGTAACAAAATATTCCCCTTTTTCTAATACACTAAAATTTATTGTAGATTTTTTGTGGTCTACTGTTTGTGATAATGATGAGATAGGTCATTTGTTCCCAAAACGGGTTAGTTTCTCTTATGGTAGATTTTCTAACCTTAGGGAACTTCTTAGTTTAAAACATAATATAAATAATTCTAATGAAGGTAATGGTATGTTCAGATGTGGTAGATGTAAAATCTGTAATAAGGTTAGAAATCTTTCGGGTAGTGAAATAAATGGTATAAAATTTAATGCTACTGATAGATTTAATTGCAAATCATGTGGGGTTGTGTATATATTGGGTTGTGGTTGTGTTCCATGTAAATATTATATTGGTCAAACTAAACGACAGGTAAAAATACGTATAATGGAACATATTGGTGATGTTAGGCACTGTAGAATTGATAGTCCCATTTCAGAACACTTTAATAATATTCATTCTGGTTGTTTGGATTCTTTATTTTTTTGTGTTCTTGGTAAACCAAGTGTTACAGGTTCTGGTAATTTCTCACAAAAACTTCTGAACCTAGAAAGTAGATTTATTCTGAATGTTGGTACTTTAGTGCCTAAGGGTTTGAACTTAGAAATGAATATTAACTTTTAATATTCTAATTTAGTACAATATGAGTATTTTTTATTATTAAATGTATTAAATTGTAGTTAAGTGGTTTGTACTAATTAAACAATTAATCTATTATTCAATCTAGCAAATGTATAAAAAGTTGCAGCTGCATGTCTTTGATTATTCCTTTGAAGGCTGTGTTCAGCCGAGGTACCAGAAGACATTAAAGCGTTTGCTGTATGCTGGCTCCAGTTTGGTGTTTATATATTCGTTTTTTCCTGTGGTTTTTGAGATACAAAAAAACACCATCAGATATCACAAAGTACCTAAATGAAAATTGAGTGCAAGCTGACTCTTATACCTGATAATAAATGACTGCTATTATATTGTTTGTAGTAGTGTATGCAGACCATTACACCAGAAGTCAAATGAATTATTTTGCACTGATTAAAGAGCTGGTAGCGCATATATAACTTAACTGAACAGCAGTAATATTATCCAGCATCCAGTTAGGTAATAACTGTAAATGTAACAGCAGGCAGTTTGCGATACAACAAATAATTGTGACTGCACTTAGAACTCACTAAGGTTCAAACAGATAGTCAGACCTGCACTCTATGTAGGGGTAGTGGACAAAATGCCACAGAGCAAACAAAAAATATAACATAAATCAAGCATAAGTGTAGTGCTACTCAGTGACACTATATATAATTACGACGTATCCAGCAGTAAGAAACTGAGGTAATCAAAACATGTATATATGCTGACCCAGGTATCCAATATTCCCTCAAGTTATGCAACTTAATAATTTGAGCTAAAAAAGCATGTCAGCTCTAATCAATGAGAAGAAACCCACAGCAGCACTTAAGGCAATAACAGAAGCAGTTTTGCACTGGCAGGACCGGGTCTGTACAACAATTTACAACCAACCAAGCATAAACACTACAACCTTATGCTGGTCAGATAAAATAGACTAATGCCTTATCAATACAGTAGAACAGTTTTGAAGAAAAACACAGAGTATTTTAGTCAGGTTTTCAATAATGAAAGTGTGGTAGACTATCTGGTGAGCACACTAGGATGAGACACCAAGTACACGCCGCAATATACAGTCAAGGGAAATTTAAAAATGGTGCATGTAAGGTAGGAGGAAATATGAAACCTCTGTTCATGTGTTGTGGGGGAGGGAGGTAGCTGTCAATGATAAAGATATAGCTTGGAGGAACCACAAGGCCGAAGAGCACACTACAACAACAAAAACAATCAGCTGCCTACACACCTAGCCTCAGGTCATGTAGAGAAGAAGATGATAATGCTTCTGGCTTTAACTACTAATGTTTTGCTATCTACTTTGCATCTATCTACTATCCAGATTATATAGAAAGATGTTGAAAGTATGAGTTAGAAATTGGTTGGGGCACTGAGCTACAAGAGATGAATGGATGGGGGACTTTAGGTATGGCGTCTGACTAGTGTGCACACTCCTATGTTAAATAATGTAAACTGTAAATGGCTAACAAAACATACACGTTTTAGTTATTTCTAAGATGCTTGCAGAATGCAATTGCTGTATGTTGATAGGGCAAGTTCCAATGATTTCTTCGGATAGAAGGATTCCTCTTGCTAGTTAGAGACTCTTTAGTTATTTAAAAGAGGCTTGCAGAATGCAGTTGCTGTATGTTGATCGGGCAATTTCCAATGATTTGTTTGGAGAGAAGGATACCTCTTGCTAGTTAGAGCTGGTGAGCACACTAGGATGAGATGCCAAGTACAAGCAGCGTTATACAGTCCAGGGAAATATATGTAAGCAGGTATGAGGTGAAATCACTTACATAGGGTACAGGGTGGCTTCCCTCACTGCAGAAAAGAATGCCTACAGAGATTTTACCCACAATTTTTGCGGATGCACTTTTTATTTAGTTTGACTTTTTGACTATCCTTGCAGGGCATAGTTCTATCCTTGTGGTCTGTGTTGCGGTTGATAATAGTTTCAGAAGGAACAATTCACTTATCCAGTTGACAAATAAAAATATTAAAAATATGGGCTGCTAATCCATTAATGTTAATACCAAAAAATAGCCTAAGATATTTACAGTGTCATAGAAATCATTACTTATATTCATCTAGGGTTATTTGGGCAGTTCAGACTTTTGGAGAGGACCCTTTCATTTTGAACAGTATTACTGTGGTAGAGCAAAGCAGTCATGTAAAAGTTTTTTTCATAAATGTCATTCAAACAAGGATAACATACATTTTCTCTGACCATGGCCTTTGCTATCAGTGTTCTCTAACCGTGGCCTTTGCTATCAGTGTTCTCTGACCGTGGCCTCTGTTCTCTGTGCTTCCAGATGACCTTTATGCGCAGTCTCTGTAGACCACTTTTGTAACATTTTGGAATTATTAGCCTTACTCCTTTTAGCATGTAATTATCACCTCCAGACAGTGTAATTTTATGTTTGTATTTGTTTATACTTTTGACAATTCTGGCATCTGCATCACTTTTATTTTCTTGTACCATGCATCACTCATACTAATATATTTCACCGGCTGCAACACCAAGTCTATTTCAATATCTTTTTCTATGCAATTTAAACTCACACCTCTTGGCACTGCCTAGTTTTCTGCTATATACATTATGTTCAGTTACCTTATTTTGTCCCTTTTCCTATGTCACTATTGCAGACATTCAGTACTTTGTAATATAATAATCTATCTTGTGTTGTTCACTGTTTTATATGGAATTCTAATTGCAATCTCTGTGAGTGTCATTCATTATTGACTTGGCATTATGAAAAATGGCTTTAAGTACTTTCTGATCACCTATTAATTTACAATAGTTCCCAAAAAAACATCTGTGGAAATATTCACAAACCCAGAATGCAGCAATAGACTTGATTCTGAGAATATTCTTTGCATCAGTTAATTACCATTCGTCACCTTGTGTTTCACTTAGAATAGCTCCCAGGCGCACTGAACTTGCATTGACCATTAAGAACATTTTAAACTTTATGTTGAAGTGTGATATCACTGTTTTAACTGATTAGTTAGTTCTGATGTTTGTCACTCTATTTAAAATCAGTAGCTCTTTTCATTAACTGTTGGAAAGAGGCAGTATATGTAAACTATCCTTAATGCACCTTGACTTATAATTTGCCATATCTACCAACATTCTAACTTTTTATTTTGCATAAAGAGGTCATACCATAATTAACTTTTGATCAGGTTACATTGAATTTCCTGAAAATTTGAAAAAAATTGCATTCTGCTATGGAGGTGTCCAACTCACATTTCTATTTGTGCAGTGGTAGCTCGTTTTTAAGCTGAAATGTTTTTTTTTCAAAGATCAGTTGCATTCCTGGCGTATTTTGCCAAATCCAATGACATCTTTACTCTGTTACTTCACATCTTGTATCTCCTGGAAAAGATGTTATATGACATGGGAAATGTTATATGACACGGGGCAAGGTAAATGATCACAGAAACCATAAGATGTCTAGTCATACAGACCTTTAAGAAGACACCCTTACAAAGTTCTTGCCACCCTTTACAAGTACTTAATACTGTTTATCTCTCAAACTGATCAGCGCCATACATAACTCTGCTGTAAATTTCTGTAACCCATTCAGTTGCCAAGATAAGCCTTAAAGGCAGACACAGTAACACTTTGCTTGGCCTACAGTGCAACTTATTCCACAGCCCGGAAATAGGAGCCTATCCATCCAGATAGTCTTGTTTCTATGTCAAGACCGATTTACATCATTAGTGTGGTTGTTTTGTAGAATCACTCATTTTGTAAAAAACAAGAAATCAAAAAGGAGTGGATCTTCTGAGGGTAGAAAAGTGAGACAGAGGCCACCGCAGAGTGCCCTGTACACAAATGAGTATCAGGAGAGTTGTACTAATCTCCTGGAATAGTTGAAGGATTTAAGACCTTTAATTTTCTTGATTAAAAGTCTATGTGGTCTTTAACAGTTTTGTGATATGGTTGCATGTGTACATATCAGAAGGGGCATTGTATCCCATTATGGGTCTGATAAGGGAAGAGTAAACTGCGAAGAAGCATTCATAGGTTTATAAGTTCATAAGAGATTACTAGGTTAGCAGCCCTAGAGCGTTTACATGCCTAGCCATGTTAATCCCAAGTATCCCCATTTGTTCTTTTTTGGGGTGTTAAAAATGAATTTATGAACAGAGCATGTCTGTGATCAACACTAGCTACCCCTGTCCATGAGGGACAAGTGTGCCACCCAGGGGTGAATTTGCAGTCTTCCATCCAATTAATCCATCCAGTTCTCTGGGTCTTGAAGACATTCTTTTGGAAATAAACTGTGCCTGATAGAAAGATTTCATGACTATGGTGGAAACGTGATCAAATGACAAGAGTGAGTTGTCCACAGAAGTACCTAGGACTTTTATGACCATACAGTACCTCACAACAATGGCTGCAGCTGACTGCTTGACCATAGAACCTACCAACATTTTTTCTCATGTTTTCAATGGATTATAGTTATCTTTTCTAAGGTTGCTTTTATTAATGGTGTCAGGCTCTTGATTGTGGTTGTACAATGCACTGTGTTTCATTATTTGTGTTTTTACCAAAGTAATGGAGGAAGAATAAAAAAAAAAAAAAAAAAAACAGTAGAAATCATTGTGGATTGTACAAATCTGCAAACTGTGGTCAAGCTGTATTGGATCTGAAAGTGGATTACTGGAATATGAGTGAAAGTGCTTTGTCATTCAACATTGAAAGATTGTGGAGGTTCATTTATCATAGGTTCATAGGCTCAGAAGTTAATACTAGGTTATTAATCCAGAGGACCATTAGTAGACTATGCACAATATACCATATTGTAGATACTTACTGACATGATTGATTCATACCTACTTTTGACCACTTCTGATGAAGCTATGAGGGTCCAGACGTGGGGTGAATTTATAATTGCCCATCCATTCATTTAACTTATGCTTAAAGATGGATAAGGATTGTATACAAAGGACATGTATTCCACAAAGAAGGTTTCACTGGAATATGTATCTGTCATGCCAGCAGGTCCTATTTATGTTTTCTTGGAAGTTAATACCCTGAACACCTACAAAGCAGCTCTCATTAGTTTTGTGGATGTGCAGGACACGGAACTGGACCACATTCTTTGAGGACTGTCAGGCCTGATAGATGCACTTCTCAGGAATCTATAGGAAACAGACAATAAAGAGAGAGATGGGGAGCTTTAGGCAATTTGCGGAGCTCAATACACTTGATTATCTTAGTGAGGGAGCACTGCAGTCTCTGCGGTTGGATCATATCTTAGACAAGTACATACCAAAGAGGATTTATACTCTGTTATGGATCTGATGATGGACGAGTACAGAGGGATGAAAACTTCCTTAGGTTTAGAAGAAGAATCCCTGTTATTAGTCTGTCTTGGTGGAAGAATTTCATAACAACAGTGGATACATGCTGATCAAAGGATAGTTCATTGTCAACAAGAGATTCCAGGTCTCTAATGACTGAGCCAGCATTCTAAGGAGTGTCACCTATGTGTCAGGTGTATGGTAGCCCTTTTCTCCCAAAGGACATGATGCTGCATTTTGTGGCACTTTATCTCATGCTGTGAACCAGGCAGCAATTATTGGTGTGTCCTAGTCACTGCTGAAGAATGTGTAAGTGAAATGAGGAGCTAATGATGCCTCCAAGTTTGCAGTCATCTGCAAATTTGGGTAGCTGCAGGCCCTTGTTGTCTGACATGACATCAGAGAATAAATACTAAAGGGAAGTGATTCTAGGAATGATCCCTGGGTGACACCTTTGGAAGCTACTATTTTTTAAAGCAGTCTGACTCCCAAACTAATAGGTTGGGTTCTTTCTGTTAGCTGGTTTGCTGTCCAGCAGATAACCTAGAGGTGTATGTATAGTTTGATTAGCTTACTGATAATGTTAGAATATGGAATGGTATCATAGACCTTGACAAAGTCTAGGCAGCAGTGTAAACCAATTTGCCTAAGTTTAATGCATCAGTGAATTGCTCAAAAAAGCCCACCAGGTTCAGGAGGCATGATGGCATCCCTATTAATTTTCACATCAATAACAATGTACTAAACATGAAATCAGTCATGAGGGATTTTGGCACCCAGATTGATGGCAACCTCATTTTTGACCACCACATTGCCTCCATTGTACAGAATGCTTTCTACATGGCCCACATCATAAATAAGGGTATTTCATCCAGGAACAAGGAGGTCATAACATCCCTGTACTCCACCCTTATCAGACCCATTATCAAGTACAATGCCCCATTTGGCATTTACCTTGCCAAGCACATGCAGCAGCTGGAGAGACCACAACGGTTCCTGACCAAGAAAATCCATGGTCTCAAACACTTGTCCTATACAGATAGGCTAAAAGCCCTGTCCCTCTACTCAGTCTCATACAGCCTACTCAGAGGTGACCTGTGACTGGAATAAAAGGCCATCTCAGACTCAGCCTTGATGGAGTTGCTGCATATCCGTAAGTCAAACTCTACTCACACGACCTGAATACAATCTGGTCTGTGACATTAATAGAACTTGTTGGCAGGATAGATTTGTGTCCCAAAGACTTCCCCATCTGTGGAATAGACTCCCTCTCCATGTCAAGCAGAGTACCTCACTAGCCCTCTTTAAGAGGAACCTGGATGACTGGATGGGAAACAGAAAATACACCCCTGGGATCCCACCTGTGTCCCTGGTGGACAGGGGAAATAGGTGCTGACTTTATGGGAACATGGACAAAATTCTTGGCTAGGGTTATAAAGGCCTCTGGTCCAATAGCCTAGTATCATCCTATGAACCTATGAGCCTATGATCTGAGTTTAAGAAACTTAAACTATGCTAGGTTTATGGTTTGTAGACTGCCTATGTCCTTTTTAATAAGTTATATAATTAGGGATTTCATTACTTTGCAGATAAGGCGATATATATATAGGTCTATCATTTCCTGGATTAATAGTGGGTACCCCCTTGTGGGGTGAGGGGATTACCACAGCTTTTTATTCCTCTGGACCAGTCCCAGTGGAAAGACTGAGACTGGCTAGGCCTCATAGAGATGCTACCAAACAGTGTTTGGTACTGAGAAGGGCAGCTCAGTATATTATCAAGACCCGTGGAGATGGTGTTTTGGCCTTGGAGAAAGCAATCAGGTCTTTCTCAAAAGTGATCGGAGGAGGAGGAGAGGTAGGTGTTCAAATAAGCTGGGGAACGTTAGGGCAAAGACAAAAGAGTAAAGTTAGAGTTTATTTTGTTAGTTAATATATTGCCTATGACCTCAGGGGACAAGTACGTATTATGTATTAGCTCAGGGATTACCTATGTGGTTTCTAACATAACTGAAGAAGGATTTGTGATTCTTCTTAGCAGAGGTGGCAGTTCTCAATTTATCCTTATTTGGGAAAATTTTATTTTGTTTCTGAGTTGTTTATTGATCTTTTTGAGTTCATCCCTAAATACTAGGGTACTGAGTTTACTTTTATGGGCTGTGAATTGCTTCCCCTTGTTATATAGTTTGTTTAT
Organism: Protopterus annectens; assembly: GCF_019279795.1. Classification (NCBI taxonomy): domain Eukaryota; kingdom Metazoa; phylum Chordata; order Ceratodontiformes; family Protopteridae; genus Protopterus; species Protopterus annectens. The sequence goes on from NC_056746.1 coordinate 1,365,886,098, forward strand.
ACTAAGTTTCCACTACAGAGATTTTTATTTCCAGAATTTTATATTATATTTATGTCTTATGGAAACAGATGCTTTAATACATGCTTTGAGTTACACATAGAGATTATCCACAAATATGGCAACATGTCAGGTGGAGTTATCAAGATTAGGAGGGAGCTTAAATTTCATAATTTTACCAATTTGTTGGATTAGCTTGGCCTTAGAGTTGTCTATAATGAGTGTGTTGTGGTCAGTTAGGTTTTACTCCTCTAGTGACCACTGCTGAAGAATGGTCCCCTTTGTCCAGTGAAGTGGTAACTGGACGTATCAAACATATGATGGCTATATTGGTGAAAACTAGGTGTAATATTTCTGAACCTATAGTTGGGAATTGGGCTACTTGATCTAGTGAGCTGGCATTGATGAAGATCAGGAGTCTTTGTGCATATTTATTTGAGGTACTGCAGGGTTCCCAATTAATGGATAGCTTAAGTCTTCAAATACGATAGTGTATGGCTCAACAGAGAGAGATGTCAGTTTGCTTAGATATGCCTCATGGATTACAGGTAACATGGAGGTGTATACTAGCTGGCAATTATATGGTATGGGCTTCTATTTACTGTGAAAAGGATATGGATGAGTTTAAAGTCTTTGTCCTGGCTTGCGAGTCTGCAGGTGAGATGCTTTCCTTGGAATGCAGACATCGCCCCTCCCCTAAGTAACATTTTGAAGTTTCGGGTTTTTCAGTTCGCTGGAAGAGTGTTCGCTATTTTAAGAGTTCGCTCTTCTAATATAGACCCAGTACTTTTACTTGATAATTTTTCAGCATTCCTAGATGACTGAATACTTTTAATATTCATTTAATTAATTTTTCACTATATTCAGTGTTACTTACAGACTTGACTATCTGTATCAGTCCAAGTGACTGTCGTATAATAATTCTCTACAGGTTATGAGTTGTTAACAAGCTGCTTCAGGTAGACCAGGGTTTGATTCCCTCAGCCTCTATTTGCCTACTGCATAACTTTGAGCAAGTTAGTTAACAAGACAGTGCTGTTTTTCAATTGGGAAAGTGGGTTAGGCTCCTCAGTGGTCTACTGGACTGCATGCCTAGTAACTGTCTATGAACTTATAAGAACACCCTACAACTTCCAACAGTTGCAAAGTTTCTGTGGTTGTTCCTTCATTTTCATGTGCATTTCTCTTAAAATTAATTTTCACTGGCAATGGGATCTCTTATTTATATGCAAATATTTCTACAGTATCTGTTTTTGTGTGGCTATAGTTTAAATTTTATTGTCATGGTTTAGTACTTTTACCGACACATCTGAATACAATGACCTTCTAGTTTCTGTGCTCAGGATTCTTGTCCAAAGTAAAAACTCACTGATAGCCTGTACCATATAAACAAAGTAACTGATACCAAAATAAAAAATGACATTGAAACAGACACACATATGGCTGTACTATTTATGGAAATGCATTAACAAAAACAAGGGTGACTAAGAATTCTGAACAAAATAAAACCAAACGGTGTGGTCACCACTTGAAGGAGCATACAAAACTTTAATAAAAGACTGAATAAAATTTCGGTAGCAACCTTCTTCAGATATAACAAATTCACATTTTAAATAACCATAAACCAATCAGAATCTGCCTTTCAAACTACAACCCTTTAGAATAGTCTTCAAGTGATGCTGTATGAATTCTAATAATGCTTTGGCTAAGCATGTTAATGAATTTCCATCTCATGTTTTTACATTTATGGTTTTACAAAATGTTATTTTTAACTTAAGAGGAGGTAATATTATTAACCAGGTAGAAAGTGCTGAAATACACTGGACTGTGGATTTGCAAGCAGATAAGTCACCTGGCCTTAATGGGTATTCCACAGGGCTTAGTGCTAGGACCCTTTTGTTTGGCACTTGCTCTTTTGAATTCCACACCATGAACCAAGATCTCTAGCTAATTAAGTCTGCATATTTTATTTATTTTTTTTTTTAATTTTATTTATTTAACATTTGTTGACTGGGAATGTCCGACTAGGTTCCACAGAGCCTGTTTTCAGCGGAGGCCCGGGGAGAAATGCTCCAGATGCATGTCTTTGGAATGTGGGAGGAAACCGGAGTACTCGGAGGAAACCCACGCGAACACAGGGAGAACATGCAAACTCCACACAGAAGGCACCCCAGCCGAGAATCGAACCAGAAAACCTCTTGCTGTGAGATGACAACTTTAACCGCTGCACCACTGCGCCGCCCATCTATGACTGTAAACCTGGGGTTATTATCAATCCCCATCTGATACCAAAGCCTTTTACCAAGATCTTAAACTTGTAAATATCTGGCACACCAAAAATAAAGTCAGATTACAAGGTAAAACATGCAATATTATCAAAATTCATAAACAACCCCCTTCCACAGCATACAGCATAGACTACATTTCACTGCAAAATGAATATGCTGTTAAAAACCTTGGAATTCGGGTTGATAGCTTCTTCATTAGTTATCTTGTAATGACAGTGGTCAGAAAGTCCTTCTGCTTGGCACAGTTAATTGCCAAAGAATATCATCCAGATCTAAGGAGGTCATTGCCCCCTTACTTTCTACATTGATTAGGCCAGTTATTGAATACAATACCAACTTTTGGATGTATCTCACTAGACATATCAACAAAATATCACAGAGGTTCCTAACTAAGAAGACCACAGGGTTATTAACCCTAAGCACTGTCCCTGCATTCGGTATCACATACACTCCCGAGCAGAGATCTATGCCTTGCCTTCCATGCCATACCTTGGACAAGGGGTCTAAATTTTCATCAGCAAATAAATAAAAGAAGGTGGAGAGACAGGTTCATTGTGTAGCACCCTCCTCATCTCGGGAATAGATTGCCCCTATAAATCCAGCACTGTGATATATTATCTTCCTTCAGATGGGAATTGGATGACTGGATGGGCTTTCACAAACTAATCCCTGGCTTGGTCTACTTAGGTCTCCATGAAAAAAGAGGTACAGTTTAAGGGTGGGTACTGACAAGGCATAATAAATGATCAAAGGGCAAACTTGAGCACCCCCACCCATATTAGTAATATATATTAACCACCCTAACCTTAATCCTGCTCCTAACTCAACCTTCACATGACTTAAAAAAATTTCCATAACACTATTACTGTTCAGACAAACCCCATATGATTGTGTGGTGGGGTTGTGAGGAGTTCATTTAAAAAGGAAATCTGTGTTCCATTTCAGTGTCCAGGGGATCACTAATTTGTGTTGTCAATATAAAAAACTGTCAGCAGGGTTTGGTTTTTGGGTCAGTCATTTAACATGTCAGCCATTCATTATATAGTCCTATCTATCTATCTATCTATCTATCTATCTATCTATCTATCTATCTATCTATCTATCTATCTATCTATCTATCTATCTATCCACCTGTCTCTCTCTCTCTCTCTCTCTCCCTCTACATACATACACACATCTCTCTCTCTCTCTCTCTCTCTCTATATATATATATATATATATATATATATATATATATATTTTTTTTTTTTTTTTTGGGGGGGGGGGCCTGTATCACATTACTGAAGTTTCAAAACTTTCAACATCATACAGCTGAGGCCATATGACAGAAGTTTTGAAACTCTAAACTGAAATAATAAAAAAAAGTACATCCCATGCTAATTAAATATGCCAACTCTGAGATCACATTACAGTGAGAATAATATAGCAATAACCCATGGCTGGATGTGGGTAATGCTAGATTTACCCACAGTTGGCATGGTTTGGTCACGAGGGTGAAGCCTGAATGACCAAACAAAGCCAGCTGTGGGTAAATCCAGCATTACCCACACCCAGCCATGGGTTATTGCTATTATACAACGGTGTTAGTTTGTTTTGTATTATCTTTGTGTTGTTGTTATTTAGGTTTTTGTTTGCTTTCCTTTGTATTCTTCCACTTTTTGTGAGATAAAATAGTCTACACTTTCAGTTTGTTTATTGTTTATTTCTGGTTTAATTTAAATACAAGTTATTTTTTAATTGTTTCAAAAAATGTTAGGAAATAGTTATATAAGTAGATATAGTTGTAAAGCTTTTGGTATGTCTTCATAGTTTTAAAGCTTTTGGTATGTCTTCATGTTGTAGTTTCTTTTATATTTCTGTATTGGTTCTGCCTTGATGGTTGTCTATGCTCATATGTTGGCTTGAGTTCTTCTTAGTGTAGTATCTGTAATGAGAAATTGTGTTTATAGTTAATTTTGTTTAAATATTGCATCCTCTCTGTATATATATATATATATATATATATATATATATATATATATATATATGGTTTTAGTATAAATTTAGAGTTTACTTACTTATTTTGTTGGGTTTCTATGTTGTAGATGTTTATTGTTCCATAGTTTATAATTTGTTGTTTGTCTTGTGTTTTTTCTGGTTCATTTCCAGGTATGATGTTCTGTGTTATGGAGATTCATTATTTTTCTTGGTCCGTTGTCTGTTGTATTATTGTTATTGTCTTCATGTATTGGATTTTTTTGGTGTTTCTTGTGTTCCAGATATTATTTTTCCCCATGTTTTAAATTCATCTACTCTTGGTTGGTAATAGGATCGTAGTGATGTTTCACTTTTATGTCCTGTCACACTCATTATTTGTCGTGCTTCTATCCCCGATTGTGACAGTAATGTTACTGCTGTTGCTCTTAAGGAGTGGTTTGTGCATCTGTTTGATAGGTTTGCTTGTTTGTAGATTTGTGGTAACATGTTTGCAACATAATTTATTCCCATCGGTTGTGTTGTGTACCATGTATCCATTTTGTCAAGTACTGTGGATGTTTTTTTGGGTGGAGGAACAGTTGTTTTGTATTAGGTGGCCTTTTTTGTAAGTATTTTTTGAAACTTTTTAGAGGACATAAAGGGTCTGTGCGGTTTTCGAACATGAATCCTCTTAGCAAATGTTTTGTAACATCATCATGTTCTTTGTGGTGTTTTTTGTATGTTCGTTAACATTTTTTGTTACATATTCTGTGCCATCTGTATCATTCTTTATTGTAAAACTGTCTTCTGTATCGTACTCCTTCATTCCCACTTCATGCGAAGTGTAGCTGTATATCAAACCAGACTTTTCTTACGAGTCCATCTACTATGTTTGGGGAAAGTACTTGGCTGTTTCTCAGTTGTGTTATTTCTTGCATTGTGAGTGGCTGGTGGGGTTCTGCTGTATCTTTTCTTTGTCTTCTGTAATTTTTAATTACTGACATAAATACGTTATTTGCATTTGTTAGACGTATATCTGTTATGATGTTAATCTTTCTATTTAATGGTGGGTTGTTTATATATCTGTTAAGTCCTGCACGTAAGGATACAAATGCACTTATTACGTATTCTTCTCCTTTTGTGTTTCGTACTGTAGCATAGAATTGTCTAAGTATTGTGTTTACGTTTTCTGGTGTGTGGAAGTCTATGTTGTAGTGTTTTGTTTTTGCCGGTTTTTAAACATGTTTACAGCCGCTGTGTTTGTTTTCTTGTACTTGTGTTTACGTTTTCTGGTGTGTGGAAGTCTATGTTGTAGTTTTTTGTTTTTGCCGGTTTTTAAACGTGTTTACAGCCGCTGTGTTTGTTTTCTTGTACTTGTGTTTACGTTTTCTGGTGTGTGGAAGTCTATGTTGTAGTTTTTTGTTTTTGCCGGTTTTTAAACATGTTTACAGCCGCTATGTTTGTTTTCTTGTACTTGTGTTTACGTTTTCTGGTGTGTGGAAGTCTATGTTGCAGTGTTTTGTTTTTGCCGGTTTTTAAACGTGTTTACAGCTGCTGCGTTTGTTTTCCTGTACGTGATTCTTCTTCTTCTAATTCTAGTGTTTCTATTTCTTTAGGAGTTTTTTCTGCATGTCTTTTGTTAGGTTTCTGAGTGGAATAGGCTTTTAATGTTGTTTTACCTTTCTGAAGTGTATGGCTTGTCACACTGTTGTCTTCTCTATGGGACGTGTTATGCTGTAGTGCTTCCTGTTCTTGTGGTTGGAGAACTTCCTTGCTTGTTGGTGGTTTCATTGTGGTTTCTGGTATGTTGTTAAATATTTCTTCTATTTCACTGTCACTTATTAGTTCAAAGTTTGCTTCCATTTTTTTTTTTTATTATTTTCTATCTATGGTGTCTCTTGTTTTGGTAGTTTTTCCTGTCTTGAGTTTGTAGTGTTTCTGTTTAACAGGGCTCATGCAGGTTTTTGAAGGGATGTTATCGAAAGGGCTAGGTGGTGCTGAGTAAAATATAGTTTAAGCAGTGTAGAACTTTATAACGTGTAGTTATGTTTTATTACTTATAGGTATGTTAGAAATCTGGTCCAGTTTTAATGCACATTAACTTTTTGAAACTATAATGCAGTTTTACTAATTAGTCACTAGATGGTGATGTGGTATGCGTTTTTAGAAGGTATATGCTGATTGTGGAAGTTAGGTATGGTGTGTCTTTTTGACTTTGCGAGGGGGTGTGCTGTGTTTATTTTTAGTGTATACATTTTTGGAGTTGTTTGTGTATAGCTATTGCAGGGAATACAGATGTGTGAATGGTATTATTAGAATGCTTGCTTTTATTGTGTAAATTTTTTTTTTAAAGTGGTGGTTATGTAGTGTGTGTGGTGTATTTGCGACTGCATGACAGTTTATTTAATTACTATTCGAGGTGAGGGACTGAGGACTGTAATAGGGGAATTGGTGACTTTTGTGTGATTAGGTGTACTTGTAAGGTGTTTAGCTTTACTGCATCATGTTAAACTTGCTTGTGTTTACTTGCCGTCGCCGCAGCATGATACCTTAGCGACCGGACTTCTTGTGTTATTCCTGTTTGATTTACTATGTGCACACTGATTGGATTAGCCAATCAGCATGCACGTTTAGCGGCTTTTCGGAACATTGCGTTGTATAATGGTAAATTCTTTATTTTATTTTATTTTATTTTATTTTACATTTGTTGACTGGGCTAGTCTAGCTGGAGATATTTCCATTTTCAGTAGAGGCCCGAGGAGAAAAGCTCCACAGAAGTAAAAAATCTATACATACATAAAAATCAACATACATAAGAATAAGACATTTAGAAATCAGGTTAGTAAAAAACAGCAAAAATCTTCAAAACTCTTCTAATAAGTTAGTATAACATGAATTAATTACTACCACACACAGAGAAATTCCAAGTAACATCATACAGGAATAAAAATACTTGGAGATAAAGATACAAAGATAATAAGTAACGAAAGTGGAGCAATAAGAATGGGGTAGGGAATATGAAGGGGTTTGAGGCGGAGAAAGCAGGTTAAGAATTAAAAACGTTTTAAGTGATCTATTCATTGAGGGAAGTATTTCAACTGAAATGTACCATTATTTGGTTATGCCAGCCCCACTTTTACCAGTTATGTTTGGTGTTCCCAAATTACATAAAAATGTGCAGGATCCCCCATTCAGGCCCATCATTGATGGGCGGAATTCCATTACATACCCAAATGCTAAATGGGTAGATAACAAGTTGAAGGAATATTTAAAAATGGAACCACAGATTTGCAGGGATTCGTGGCATGTTTTACAACATTTAAATAACATCCCATTTGACAATGATTACAAATTTCTAACAGCAGACATCAGGGATTTATATACTGTTATTCCACAAAGTATAGGCTTGGAATGGGTCCGTGACTTCCTGTTAATAAAACGTTGTCCAGGAGAAGAGATTGATTTAATAATTAATCTACTAGAACTAGTCCTAAACAACAACGATTTCATTTTTAAAAGAGACATTTATTTGCAGCAATCCGGAATAGCTATGGGCTCCCCATGTGGTGGCAGCTTTGCTAACTCCGTGATGGCATTTTGGGAGCACACATTTCTTTTTCCTCATACATTATATCGTCAAATTGTAGTCTGTTATACACGCTACCAGGACGATATTCTAATGATCATAAAAGGTACAGAGGAAGAAGCTTCCGAGTTAATAAAAGTAATGAACTCTTTTACTTCTTTCCTGGACTTTACATACGAATTGGGCTTAATTTCCATTAATTTTCTGGATATTGTCATTGAGAAAAATATGGAATATGGAAGGTTCAATACGAAAATTTTTAGAAAACCTTTATACAGCAATTCATTTCTAAATTTTTCAAGTTGTCACCCCTTTTTTCAAAAGAAAGGGGTAGTTAAAGGACAACTTGTACGAGCATCTCGTATGTGCCCAGATGATAAAATTTTTGAAGAAGAATGTTCTAAGTTAAGTGATATGTTCCTAAATAGAGGGTATCCCACTAAATTAATTCATACAGTTATGTGGGAAGTTAAACGTAAAAGGCAAAGTGGACACTTTAGTCCAATTCTCAAGACAGGTTATAATCAACCCTTGCCAGAAATGTTGGAATTTCAAGATAACAACATAAGTGTGGAAAACGAAAGATGTAGAAGTATTGATTATAAAACTAGCTTCCTCACTCAATTTAATGATAAAGCAAATCAGATTAGAGAAGTGCTGTATAACAATTGGGAATTTCTCTTACACGAAAATCAATTTAATATTATTTTAGGGGCAAAACCCCGAATTGTTTTCAAGAAAGCACCATCACTTAAAAATTTACTTTAAACTCCAATTCAAACATATAAAACGAACAAGGGCATATATAAGTGCGGCCATTGCCATTACTGTAAATTCATTCAAGTTGGGGCAACGTTCTCGATTAGAGATGTTAAATATCACATAAAAGATAAATGTAATTGTGAAAGTCAGGGCGTGGTTTACTTAGCAACATGTAAAACATGTTCCGTATTTTATTTAGGTAAAACGGAACGTCAGTTAAAACAGCGTATTTACGAGCATTTATACGCCATTTCCAAGCAGAATATTTCCAACGCCCTTGCAAAACACATACTCGAGAATAACACACATAGTTTTCTATTCAATGTTGTAGAAATAGTACATAAAAACCCTAGAGGGGGACCTTGGCATTTGATACTCCAGGAACGTGAACTGCTATGGCAGTTCAAAACGAATGCACATTCATATCCTGGGATAAATGATATGTGTTCGATCAAATGTCTATTAAAATTGAGAGCTCTTGATAGATAAAATATTTATTATAAATTTATTATAAAAAATTTTTTAATAATAATTAATATTTTTTTGATTTAAGCTTATTATTGTATTAACACATGTTAAGAAAGTATATATATTTTTTTAACAATAAGTTTTAGTATGGTTTAATAGGGATGTTTTTAAAACAAATATATATATATTTTTATATATATATTTTTTTCCTATACAAGTTCATTTCTGCTCTTTGTTTGTAAACTAAGCTGTTTTTAAAAATTCATTGGTTGAATAAGAAAATCAACATTAAAAAGTTCTTCTAATGAATATGGATTCATGGTGAATGTTAGTAAGAATAGTAGATGCAAAAATTCACAAAACGACTTTGCTGTAGCATATTAGAATAGAGTAATTAATTTGAGCTGTTTAATGATCAATTATTCAATTGTTTAATTAAAGCTGTATTTTCAGCATGTATATATATCCGCGTGTTTTTCTGTATAAACTTGTCTGAAGAAGTGCATGCATTGGCGTGCATGAAAGCGCTAACAAGTAAAAAGATTTCTCTTAGCATCGACTTGGCGTTATTTGTTACTATCACTTTGGTTTCTTTTTTCTAGGTTAAGATAGTTAACAGGGAAAGAAGCAGGGAGAGGATGAAAGGGGAGAAGAGAAAAAGCTTAGTGGAGAATAGAGTGAAACAAGAGTAAGAGAGATAGTTTAAGATAAGTAGTAATAGTGGAAAGTTAATCAGGTTTACAACAGGAACAAAGCCAGTGATTTTGGAAGTGTCGTTTAATATTTTGTTTGAAAAGAGGCAGAGAGGAAATCATTGTTATGTTAGTAGGTAACAAATTCCATTTTGTACCTACAGAATTGGTGAATAGGGAGTTACCAGCAGTGTTATTAGATTTTATAGAAGTAGTCAAGAGTTTACTCGAAGAGCGGAGAGAGTTTAGATTGTTATAGGGGATTGTATGTTGTATGGTGATCTCCATTCAAAACATTCAAAGTTATAAAACTTTGATCATATGGTCTCAGCTCTCTGATGTTCAAATTTTTGAAACTATGGTAATATGAAGGGATCCATATATGTTTATGTTGGAATACCCAATATCTTATAGGTTCATACTAGGCTATCTGCCCTAGGGCATTTATAAGCCTAGCCAGAGTGTGTTTGGCTTTCACCACCCATTTTAAATTAATTTTGCTATGCCCTTTTTCGAGGTTAGTATACTGTGCCTCTGTCTAACAGTGACACAGAAGTGATACCCGGGGTAAACCTACGATCTCCCATCCACTCATCAAGATTCCTCTTGAAGAGAGTCAATGAGGGACTCTGCCTAACCTGGACTGGGATTTTATTCCAGAGTGAAGGGAGCCCATGGGTTATGAATCTGTCCCTCCAGCATGTCCTATTTATTTCAGTGCTGAGGTTCAAGTCTCTCAAGCGCGTAGCTCAATGGGATTTGGATTTTCTGAGGTGCAGCATGTCCATTAATTCCGGGTTGGACATGACTTTATATGTCAGGCACAGATCGCCTCTGAGCAGGCGGTATGCCACTGAGTAGAGCTGGAGTTTCTTTAACCGGGCAGCATATGGCATCTGTTTGAGCCCTTTGATCCTCTTGGTGAGGTACTTTTGGGGTCTTTCCAGTTGCTGCAGGTGTCTGGTAAGGTACATCCCAAAAGGGGCATTGTACTCAATTATGGGCCTGATGAGGGATGAGTAAAGAGGCACGATGACCTCCCCTGATCTAGATGTGAATCCCTTCATGATTAGGTGGGCTATATAAAATGTTTTTCTAACCACTTTGGCCACGTGGTTTTCAAATGAGAGGTTGCTATTAACTTGGGTCCCCAGGTCCCTAATTACTTCTTCCATACTTAATGGATTACCGCCTATGTGGTAATTTGTGGGCACTTTGTTTTTGCCAAAGGGGATGACTATACACTTTTTGGCATTTAGATTGAGGCCATGGCTCTGGCACCATTTAAATTTTTATTCAGTGAACCCTGGGTTAAAGAACACTGCTTCACTGACTCCTGATCCAGTGTAACTCACTGGAAAATATAGGAATGGGAAAGGGTTGAACTTGCCCCTCACCCCTGCTTGTGCTATATTAAAGCCTAGTCGTATGTTTGGCTAGATCAGAAGTCAAGGATTCAGGGTTATGAAGCCAAAGTTCACTAAACTGCATCTCAAAATAGTTGTGTAACTTTGTATACATATATATGTGTATGTGTGTGTGTGTGTGTGTGTGTGTGTGTGTGTGTGTGTGTGTGTGTGTGTGTGTGTGTGTATGTGTATGAACAACTAATTAAATGTATAAAATCAATTAACCAAGAAACATACAGTGTGCTATGATAAAGTAAAAAAGTACTGCTTTTGTGCTGAAAATAAACAAAAAGCAAATAAAAATCACAATATAAAAATAAATAAATCATTACTTTAACCATTTGATTATTTACTTTACTTGACTGGACAGGAAATGGAAGTCAGTCTTAGGTGTTTGAGAACAGATAATAGCATACTGGACACATAGAACAGAAACTGTGTATCTTGCATAAAAGTGTTATATATATTTTTTTCTTTTCAGATGGCAGCATTTCTCAACACAAAACATTTGTTACAAAAATAGTTAAAGTAACATTGCAAACTGTCTTCATAACAATCTCACAAATGTATTGAAAAGAACACATTTGCATTCAAGAGTACAAACTTAATGACCTTCAAGGGATTGTTTTTTTAAAGGTTAAAAATGCAGGGGTTTACATATCTTTTAACAATTTTATAAATCAGGTCATAATGGTAAGTTACTGTACTTGGAATGAGGTTGTTGTATTCACCTGTCCATTTGTGTGTGTATGGGTGTGCGCGTGACGTGCATGTATGTACATGTGTATGTACTGTAACCGCTATGGAGGCTGTGTGTTGACAATGAATCTATAATAAAGACAATGGACATGTCTTTTTTAGGCATTGTGCTTATTTTCATGATTGTAAAAGTATGATATGACTATTGAATTCTAACATTTTATTTTCATGTTTCTAATACTATGGAATAAAGTCTGAATAGGTGCAATATTTTTCTTTTCTTCTTTTACAAAGCATATGTTGGTTTAAGATCATATGTTTAATCCACAAACACATCAACATGCTACAATAGTCAAATAGACATGTTAAATGAATTGAACTATGAGGGAGAGAGTTGCATTTTATGTGCAAAAACAATGCCATTTCACAAGACGTAATAATAAATTTATCTGCTGACTGAAACACTTTACTTTCACAGTTTGATTTCTTTCTATCTTTCTTTTTCTTTCTCACTCGTTTCATTAACTTTGTTTACAGCTATTAGTGAGCTATTAAGTAAAGTTTATCCATCTATAAAATTGAACTTGCATATTCTTAAGGCTGCTCAGGTCTTCTGTTGCTTTTGCGGTTTTGGTACTGTGGGTTTCACAGTTTTTTCTTTTCTTTCAGTTTGCGAAGTCCTGTATTGTGGAGCTTGATCATAAAGCCACACAACTAAAACTGTAATTGCAAAACCTAATACTGGAGGGTCTATTACTGATGGTTTTAATACTTAAATGCTTACGGCTTCTGAAAGAACCAGTAAATGCAAAATCATAAGAACTGTACAATACATTCAGTATTCATAAGACTTCTTCCTGTAAATAAATACTTGGACTCCATTTGTACAACTCCAGAAACAGATAGCTGGTAAGAAATTCTTGACCATGTTAATATTATAGGAAGCTTCTATTATTGAAAAGAATAATTAAAAATAACAAATCTGAGTGATATTTTGCTTATTTTGTGTAAAAGAGAATCTTGATTATTAAAATAAGAAGATATTAATAAGGACATAACATACAAGTATTTTTGGTGACATCTTTCTTTATTTAACATTATTCATTTATTATTGGTAGTCATTCTCAGTTCACACATATAAATCCCAGAAGGTCTATAGTCAGTTATTGTCATGAGAACCTATGTTTTATTAAGTTTAGTTTTGAATGCTGTTTTGCTGAGAGTGACTTTAAAATTTAAAGTAGTATGCAGGTCTGCAATTTATTATATTAATGATAACAAGGGGACAAAGCCTATTCTGAAATGAAATGATAGTTTCTTTAGAATTAGAGATTTCCCAAAAAAAAATATTGTTTTTATGCTTCATATAAAAATTAGCAAAATTATTACTTAATTCATGTACATTTACATCTTATGTACATTTATGATTGGAAGCCTAGAGCTTCTCCTGTCTCTTATCGGTGCAAGATATACAGGGCACAAAACTTTTAACTTACTCTTAGTAAATCCATAAAGACTTTCATTTACATCTTCAGTAATACACCTAGGCATGTAAATGAAAGCAGAGTAACTGAATCAATACCTCATCTCAATTGAAGTGCAGGGGTACATTCCACCCCAAACCGTTTGGAGGTATAGCATCACACATCACCTCAATCTACGTGCGAGTACACATTCCCCATGATGGGAATGCATCAGTACACATCTCCTTAATATACATCATTGAATGCATTCCAGTCTTACAGTTTTGGTGGAGGGGGGTGCATCAGCAGATATCACCCCAGTCCACATGCAGGAGCACATTCATTCCCCAACATTATACATCAAGTAACCAGGTATAAGGGAAAAAGAGAGAGCAATATCTGTGTGTGCGCATCAGTGTGTGTAGATAGCTAGATACATATAGCTATATACAAATATTTGTAACTCTGTGTTTATAGCAATGGATGTAGATACAGATATAGATGTGTATCTACAAATAGTGCATCTATATCTACTCCTCACATCCTACAGAAACACTGATTCCTTAAGACACTGTCTGTTACACTATTGTTGTATATGGGACAAAGTGATTTTTTATTACAAAACAAACATGCACTTTTGTATAAGGCACAAAATGATTTTCATAACCAAACAGGCATGCACCCTATTACTTTATTGAATTAACATCTCAATAAGATATGAGTCACAGGACGTTTTGTGAAACTGTCTTTAAACACATTCCATGTCTTGTGTTGCTTTGTTTTGAACCAGCTACCCATCTCTGATTGTTTGTAGAAATTTTTGTACTATTTTTGTGTTTTTTTAGAACATTTTCTTATATTCATACTTTCTGTAAACTTTTTTGCTATCTTTTATTTGTATAACGTGGAGCTTTTCTCCCCAGGCCTCCAGTGAAAATGGGTCTCCGGCTCAGTCAGACACTCCCTGTAAACAAATGAAAAATAAAATAAAAAAAAAAAACAATATATATATATATATATATATATATATATATATATATATATATATATATATATATATATATATATATATATACAGAGAGAGAGATGTCAATATATGTAGATATATATAGATATAAATATATATAGATATACTCTGTGAACAAGAACCTTTGAGGAGGACACCTTGTACTTAGTGTAGAAGTACTTCATTAAAGAAATGTCCCCCAGAATAATTTTCCTAAGGTGTCAGGGATGTAACGTATTTATTTTTTGTACTTGTGAAGCTGGAAGGTTTATTTGTAGAAGTTTTTGTACTGCTACTTGTTAAGAAACACCTCAACACCAAGAAAAGAATTCAAAAGCCTCAATGATATGCAAATTCAATTTTACAGATGGGTAAACTTTATTTAACAATGCACTAATATCTATGAAAAAATAAGTTAATGGAAAAATGTTAGAAAGAAAAGAAAGGGGTTCTTGTGACAACATTAGACTTGAAGGGTAAAACTACCGAGGTTTGCTAATGTGGTCAGAACTTCAAGAAGTCCGTCACATGTTGTTATAAATAGCAGCCCTGTATGGGTTATAGTGAAGGAACAATTACTTATCTTTAGTAGTGAAAAAGATCCTTTAAATAATTACTACTTTAAGAAATTAAAAAGATGTAATCACCTTGAATACTGCCAAAAAAGTATATATAAAGAGGTAACCCTTATACAGTAGCTGAGGTACCTGCATGTAAATCTGCAATAAATAGCTTCCTTTAATAACACTTTTCATTATTGGTAATTGATAGACAGCACACTTGACTAATGGCTGCTTAAAATACAATCATGCATAATCCATTCTTACAAGTATTTTCTTGCAATAAACTTGTAAAGAAAATGGTTCAGTCTGGCCAGTGTTTAAATGATGAAGCTAGTCAAAATCAATGAGTCATTGCGTACAGTTTTGAAGGCTAACTGAAAACTCAAAGCACAACTTTAATTTTTTTTTTTTTATAGGGCATTGCAAAACATGCTTGCAGAAGGTTTTATGAAAGCACTTTGACAATCTGAAATGTTGCAGAAGCAAAAATTGAAGACGTAGTGCAGAACAACAAGGAAATCTAAAACAGAGTTGCAAGTGTTGACAGATGAAGAGATAGCAATGGGCTCCTTTATGTATTGGCGGAGTTTTGAACTTGTTGCATGCAGCTTCCTAATTGCTGTGTTTGTCATTAAAGGTAAGCAAAGATTCTTCTTACAGTTCTTCAACATACAATTTATGTTTACATTCCAACAGATGTAACCGGATCAGAATCACATGGTGTTGGGAAGGACACCAGTCATCCTCTCTCTTTCTCTCTCTCTCTCTCTCTCTCTCACTCTCTGTCTCTCCTCTCCTCTCCTCTTTTTCATTGTAAATTATGAAGCAATGAAAGTATGTTAAGTTTTTTTTCTTAATTTTATGTAAGCCTTATAAGCAAACTAGCATGAATAAACATAGGGCACATATCAAGGGTATACATGAAATGTGTACAGTGTATCATGTAGATATGTAGAGTGTATCATGTAGATGTGTACAGTTTATCATGCAGATATGTACAGTGTATCATGTAGATGTGTACAGTGTATCATGTAGATATGTAGAGTGTATCATGTAGATGTGTACAGTTTATCATGCAGACATGTACAGTATATTATGTAGATATGTACAGTGTATCATGCACATGTGTACAGTATATCATGTACATGTGTGCAGTGTATCATGTACATGTGTACAGTGTATCATGTAGATATGTACAATGTATAATTTAGATGTATACAGTATATCATGTAGATGTGTACAGTGCATCATGTAGATATGTAGAGTGTATCATGTAGATGTGTACAGTGTATCATGCAGATATGTACAGTGTATCATGTAGATGTGTACAGCATATCATGCAGATATGTACAGTGTATCATGTAGATGTGTACAGTGTATCATGTACATGTGTACAGTGTATCATGTAGATATGTACAGTGTATCATGTAGATGTGTACAGTGTATCATGTAGATATGTACAGTGTATCATGTAGATGTGTATAGTGTATCATGTAGATATGTAGAGTGTATCATGTAGATGTGTACAGTTTATCATGCAGATATGTACAGTGTATCATGTAGATGTGTACAGTGTATCATGTATATGTGTACAGTGAATCATGTAGATATGTAGATATGTAGATTGTATCATGTAGATGTTACAGTGTATCATGCAGATATGTACAGTGTATCATGAAGATGTGTACAGTGTATCATATAGATATGTACAGTGTATCATGTAGATGTGTACAGCATATCATATAGATATGTACAGCATATCATATAAATATGTACAGTGTATCATGCAGATATGTACAGCGTATCATAGGTTCATAGGTTCATATGTTCATACTAGGCTATCTGCCCTAGGGCATTTATAAGCCTAGCCAGAGTGTGTGTGGCTTTCACCACCCCTTAGGATGAGAATATTATGCCCATTTAGGGTTTAGTTTACTGTGCCTCTGTCTAGTAGTGACACAGAGATGACCCCCGGGGTAAACCTACGATCTCCCATCCACTCATCAAGATTTCTCTTGAATAGAGTTAGTGATACAGCAGATCATGTAGATATGTACAGCATATCATATAGATATGTACAGTGTATCATGTAGATATGTACAGCATATCATATAGATATGTACAGTGTATCATGTAGATATGTACAGTGTATCATGTAGAGCTTTACAGTGTATCATGTAGATGTGTACAGTGTATCATGTAGATATGTACAGTGTATCATGTAGAGCTTTACAGTGTATCATGTAGATATGTACAGTGTATCATGTAGAGCTTTACAGTGTATCATGTAGAGCTTTACAGTGTATCATGTAGATGTGTACAGTGTATCATGTAGATATGTACAGTGTATCATGTAGAGCTTTACAGTGTATCATGTAGATATGTACAGTGTATGATGTAGATATGTACTGTGTATCATGTAGATGTGTGCAGTGTATCATGTAGATATGTACAGTGTATGATGTAGCTATGTATGGTGTATCATGTAGATATTTAAGAGGAGACCTTATTCAGGTATATAGGGCATTTAGAGATGACTACCTGTCTGAATACTTGGGTTATCAAAAAGTAGTAGAGAACCATCATTTAACCTGAGCAGGAAAATATATAGGAATGAGACATATATCAATTGTTCTTTGGGAGATTAACTAATGCCTGGAGCAGACTACTAATTTTATAGAACCAAGTACTACTTTAGTTATTTTAAGATCAGCTCGGACACTTATTATGGGGATATCTGTTTTGTTATATTGGTGGGATAAAAGCATATTATTGCATGAAATATTTATATGTATGCATTTACCTGGATTGTTAAAGCATTTACAAGACTCAATTAAGTAAGCAATAATGTCCTTCACTGTGGGAATTATGAAGTAAATAATGTCCACCCAGGAGTGTTGTGAGGTTTGGCACCACAGGTAGAGGGCTGTACTACCCCTGGAAATGCATTAGTTCCCTGGTAAGGTCCAACTTGGCCTGGATTACTGCCCCAAGAAAAGAGACTATCTACTAAATTGTTATGTATTTTTTGTTATTACAGACATTTTTAAAATATATTTTAATTGTGAAATAGCTCCACCACTTTAATGTTTCAAACTTGCTGCATCATATATAATCATTGTTGGAGGAATTATTTTGCATCCAAAATATGTTATATTAAGTATTTAATGTCTATACATACCTATGTACACACATACACAAATGCATGCATACACACATACACACACACACACACTCCCACAAATATATAGTAACACACATAATAACACATACACATGCCCAGCAGCTACAACCACTTTGTTGACTGAATGCACCTCAGATATCTCATTGTGACCAAATGAATAAAAGTAAAATCATACAATGTGAGGCATTGCAATGCCCCCCACCACAATTCCTTTTAACTGTCCCTGCTTTTTTACAACATTTCTGATTTTTCCACATAGTTTTGTTGTGTTACTCATGTGATGCTTAATTTTCTGGTAAATCTCTGAAGATTACAGACAGTTAATAATCAGACATTAGAGTTCATTACTTGTTATTCTTTAGACAATGGTTGCAGATGGAATGATTGCTGCATAGGTCATACTCTGTCCAATTTATATTCAACAATGTCTCTCAAGCTGTTAACACAAGATATCTAGAAAAAGCCAAAAGCATTGTGTGTGTGTGTGTGGGGGGGGGGGGGCATTACCACAAATCAAGCAGTTATTCCTGCTTTAGCATGCCTTTTCTGAATTATATGAAGTCTGATACTAAAATGTCTGTAATTATCTTCAGACTTCAGTTATCAATGATTGCCTGAAGCCCACACATTTTATGCGAAACAGGCCAAATATGAAGAAAAATCTTGACTTTTTGCAAATATCTGTTCATCTGACAGGTATGGATCAACCATTACATTGATGCTAAGCAACATAATAAATAACCTGTGATTTAAAATTTATTTCATTAAAATTTTATGAAAATTTTGGTGAAATTTTGCCAGTATGCTGAATCATGCATATAAAAATCTATATTTTGGAAGATAAATGTTGCTTGGTGGTATACATAAATGTATTTTGAATTAATTTAATTTTTAATTTCATTTGTCTTAGTCAAAATGAAGTTAAAAAAAATATAATAGCTTATGCATACTGTTAATCACCCATCCTGTAATAATAATAATAACAACAATAAGCCCTCCTGTCCCAAGTCATTGCATACACTAACTCAAAAGTCATGCAAACATGGCAAAAAGGAAAGTGGTGTGAAACAAAAATAAAACTTACCCCTTTCCCATTCTCTGTTTCCTCAAATAAAATCAAAGCCAAGCATTTATGATAGCCCAGCCTAGTAATATCAACAGCAAAAACATCTGGTGTTACATCTGCAACATTTTATGGCATGATTAAAAGACACAAAGCAAATGGTAATATATTCCTGTTCTGAAGACTTTCAGAGCAACAGTAACACATAACGTATTTGAACAAAATGTAAATGCAAATTGTGTATGTGGAAATCTGTGTGTGTGTGTGTGTGTGTGTGTGTGTGTGTGTGTGTGTGTGTGTGTGTGTGTGTGTGTGTGTGTGTGTGTGTGGGTGTATGTGTATATGTGTGTGTATGTGTGTGTGTGTGTGTGTCTGTGTGTGTGTGTGTGTGTGTGTGTGTGTGTGTGTGTGTGTGTGTGTGTATGTGTGTGTGTGTGTGTGTGTGTGTGTGTGTGTGTGTGTGTGTGTGTGGGTGAGTGTGTGTGTATGTACAGCAGTAGATACAATTAAATCTATATCCATATGGATCATCTTAAGTTTGCTATTTGGTTTTGTGCTGTGCATCATAATAAAGCTATATTTACAGACATTTTTCCTTTGGTCTCACTTTGATTTCAAACTTTTTTTTTTGAGGGGGTGATGTATTTACTGACGTGTACCTCCTGGCTAATCCATGCATTGCTTTGCGCTTGCTGACATATAAATATATAGAAACAAAATAGGAATCTGCTAGATGTACCCAGCAAACGTTTAATACAATTAATGAAATAAGTAAAATTGAAAATGACAATGACACAAATAGACTGTGTTTATGTCTTAAATTCACAAGACTTCATCAGAGTAATAAGCTGATGTAAAGAAGTGCAATCTATACAAATGAACCACCAATAACAGGTCATTAACCAGATGCATAACTTACCTTAAAACAGAATGTGCAACTTTTTTTAATAAAAAATGTAGTAAGTGGTTTAAAAAAACTCTTCAGCTTTAAAACTAGAAATAATTGTTAAGAACACAATATAAGATATAAATGTACTGTAAGATTAATCAGAAAACTAAAAAGCTAATGTACAACCAATGAACCAGTGTCAATTAGATGGATTCTGCTTTTTTTTAATATACTAGAAATGGATACTGTATCATTAATGCCTGGAGCAATTGAGGCATTGAGCCGCACGTGCCAGGAAAGTTCCTTAACTTCAAGTAAAGTCTCAAAATCACCACCAAGCTTTGTTACCATCACCTTGTCTATGACAAAGAATAAAAACTTCTTAAAATTAGAACACTGAATCAAATGTCTAAACAATGCATTTGTGTTTTTTTTCTTCCTGATGTCGTAGGTGTGCTGACATAGCCTATCCCTGGATTTCCTAATAGTTTTCCCTACATAGAATGCATTACAAGAGCAGCGTGTGCATAGATAGACAATGTGTGTGGTATTACAGTTGCAATTCCCAGCGAAGGGTATAGTTCTATCAAAATTATGGACCACCATATAGGGGCCTTCATAAATAAATCTACAAATCTTACATGCTTCACATTTCTGGACGTATCCATGCTTGCTCTAACTGGCACCTAATGGTTCTCCCTTTAGAATGCATGATCTTTGGAAATGATTCCAGACTTTTCTTGGTGCCATCAGTAAAAACAATATCCCAGTTTACCCTCATGGTTCTGGTGTATAAATGGACATCATTAGTAAATGGAACAATAAAATGGCATTTGCACTATTAATTACATTGTTTTGCGTCCTGGCCAGAACTAAACCAAGGGGAAAGGGGGAAGAATATAAAATATTTTTGCATGATAAATCCTTTGCTACTTAATCAATTTATGTTGATTTGCATGTGAAATTTTTTTTTTAGAATTAAACCTAGAGCCATTGGCAGCGAGATTTTATTTTGTGTCATAGGTCATGTTCTTACAGATTGTAATGGGATATGGTCAAAACAGTTGTTTCATTCTCATATTTCACTTATTTAATATCTTAGTTGTGGATGATCTGTTTCTGATTCTATGCTTTGTGCCTAGGTGTAAGCTCCGAAATAAATAAATAAATTGACAGGTGGATAAACAGACAGGGAGACAGAGAGAGACAGCCAGATAGATAAATAAATAACATAAATAAATATTAAAAGTTCATAAGCATCTAGAGATAGTGAATGGCATAGGCCAATGAATATAGAACTTTCCTAAAGCAAAAGAACCCTTCCTGCACTCGCAACAAATATCCAGCATGTGTACTAATATAAAAATGTCTGACATATATTGCAATGACTACCAGAAAACCAATATATTTCAACTGAGGCTCCGCTGAGTCAAGCAATGTCATTTCCCACACATTTCTCGCATTAATTACCCTTATTATAAGGCTGGCATCAGACTCTTCCATCCAATAAAAGGGCAAGTGAAAAAATAGTTTTGTTGGTAAAATTACATGCAGTAGCAATGATAATAAATCCCTGGATATGATGGCATTCAGTTTAATACCACACCCAGTAACTCTCAACTGTCCCTAATTTTTGAAATGTCTCTGATCTTGAGTTTTTTTTTTCCTTATCTGTAATAAAATGATTGGTTTTCTAGTAAATCACTGAGTACTACTGTCTTTTAGAAATGCCAGACACTAGAGTTTTAGACTTCTTGTTCCTAACATGCATACTGACTCGAAACCTGTTGTCTATGAGTGTGTGTGTGTGTATGTGTGTGTGTGTGTGTGTGTGTGTGTGTGTGTGTGTGTGTGTGTGTGTGTGTGTATGTGTATGCAAGCGCATGTGTTTGTTTATATCTATTATTACTATAGCGATATCTTTATCTACCACTGGAAAAAAGGCACATTTCAGAGTCGATCCAAATGGGAAAATCCACCAGTGATACAATATAATAACTGAATATCTTTTAAAATGACACACAGGTTTATTAAACAACAAATACAAAGTGATATGTTAAAGACGACCTACAGCTGTAATGTATAAGCAGAGGGAATCGTAAAGGCACTTTGAGTAACTGCTCATTGTAACAATTCAAGTGTAAGAGTGAAAGGCATTGTAGGGAATTCAATCATTCCATGTGTTGTCAATATAATAATTCACATTTTCTTGTGGGGGAGGGGTTCATCTACAATTAGTAATGCTGATGTGAAATCAATCATTCCTCGTGTTGCAACTTCAGTGTTTACTAACATAAGACTCACAGACTAATAGAAGAATAATACAAATGCTATACGTTGTGCAGCACAAACGTAGCAAGCAAACAAAAGTGTTATGCAATGTATAAGAAGCCCCATGTATTAACAACATCAACTCTCTCTATCTCTCTATATATAACTATATAATTATATATACACTTCCATCATGTGGTCAAATACTTTTTTGTCGCGTGAGTATAGTGCTTGGGAAATTGGTCCAATGCACATTTTGTCAAACATGATTTTTTGTTGAGCTATTGAATAGAATTAAATACAATGTGTGTGGATAAGGTAGGTGTTGGATAATGTTGGCATTGCAGGTGGGATGTGTGTGTTTGTGCATGAGTCTGTGGATTAGGGTTAGGGGGAGAGCTAGTTAAGGGCATAGATTTAGCGTTGTGCATCAGCAGCAGCATGGACTCTACTCCGTGCCCCTTTAGGGGAAGCGTTGTATAAAGCAGCTGCTTTGGGCATTTACCGATGTACTCAATATCCTCAACAGAGGAAAATACGGATCACAGACTGCACATTGTGGCAGGGCTAGTCACTTAGTGGTGTAAAATATGGCTTTAGGTGATCTGCTCATGTTGACTAATGACACCAGATGGACATGGGTATTTGCTGGTGATAAGTCGGTTGAGGACCAGGCCTACTCCACTTACACCAGGGATCCATGCTAACAGTGGGAGGGTTGTATGTGCCCTTATTGGCCAGTGTGTGTGCCTGCCATAAAGCTGAGCAGCCCTGGGTCAGTAAGCTATTGGCAGGCCAGTGTTCAGTTGCCAGCTTTAGTTACCTAGAATAGCTCTGTTGAGCGAAAGCTGGACATAAAACCAATCAACCTGCTAAACATAAACTAAGAATTGCTACACTCAGTGTAGGTCACTGACAGCAGGCGGCTTGAAAGTGGATGACACAATGGTAAGGAGGCTGGGCATCCTGTGTATTTAGGAGACAAGATGGAAGGGCTGTGTAGCAAAGTTACTTGGCTTGGGATCCAGAGTCTACTACTCAAGAGGAGGACAGGCTAGAAAAAGTGTGGGAATTGTGGTGAGGACAGGCTTCAGAAGACAGTGAGAGATATCATCACAGTTAGTGACAGACTCATGACAATCAGATCCAGCTTAAAGATAGTGCAATATTCATAATCTCAGTCTATGCCCCACAGCAGGGATGTGATAGTCAGGACATGTGAGCATTCTTACAGCATTTTAATTGGTGTTAATAATGGGTGATTTGAATACACATATCAGTACAGACCGCACAGGATACAAAGACTGTCTTGGTCCACATGGGAGGGCCAACAGGAATAAAGAAGGAGAGGCCATTCTAGACTTCTCTTTGGCAAATGGCATGATAGTAGCCAACACATGGTTCACAAAGAGAGACAGTCACAAGATCACATAGAAGAGTGGCCAACATGCAACTCCAGGTAGCTATTCTCCTACTAAGACAGGACACTGGGGTAGAATCAGTGATTGCAAAGTCATCTCCAGTGAAGCAGTTGGCCCACAGCATAAACCACTGGTTGCCACAATCAGTTCCAAGCAGTGGTCAGAGGAGGCTTTAAGGTCAACAGACCAGGCTGAAGACCTGAAAGTTAACTGGAGGGAAAGTACAGAAGTTCAGGGAATTACTCAGGGCTCTAGCACTTCAGGGAGAAGAGGAAATGTGTTCAATTTTAGAAGAATGGCAAACTCAAAACAGCATATGTGAGAACTACAGAACAAATATACGGCCAAGCCAGGTATAGAAATAAGGTACATTAGGAAAGTTGGTGGTGGAATGCAGAAGTCCAGGAAACATCAAAAGAAAGAAAGAGTGCAGGAAAAGTGAGATAGAAAAGATGGACCAGGCTAAGAAGGAATACTCGTTGGTTAACAAAGAAGCTAAGAAAGGAGTTGCAACAGCAAAGAACAAGGCATCTGAGGCACTCTACCAGCTTCTAGAAAATACATCAGTAAATGGCACAAATAAACTATATTAGATTGCAGGGCAAAGGCAGAAAGATAAAGGAGATAGTTAGGCACCCTTCATAAAGGATGCCAGCAACAACCTGCTCACCAGTCCACTGGACATTAAAGGCAGAAGGAAGGAGTACTTCCAGCAGCTACTGAATGAAGAAAACCCCCAAAGAAGTTGTCAAAGTCAAAGTAAACTTTATTTTCATTTAGACACCACAAGTGAAGTCTAAATGAAATTATTATTTATTTATTTATTTATTTATTTTATTTTACATTTGTTAACCGGGAAATTCCGACTGGACCAGGTCCATTTTCAGCGGAGGCCCGGGGAGAAAAGCTCCAACATCAAGTTATACAAATACAGTACATCCAGCATAATAAACAAAACAGGTTACATCATGTATGCTGAGGATAGTAATATAACAAGAATTAATAAAAACACTCCAGGTAATAGAACATGGGTAAAAAGACAATGTCAGTCATACTTTGGTAAGAAAAGAAAATATATCAAGTAAGATTCTACAGTTAAAAGTACCCTTTCAGATGACCAAGCCTACAGGGGATCAGAGAGGAATTTGGAGAGTTAGTAGTATGGGTAGGGTTATGTGGTACAAGGGCATAACCATGTACTAAGAAGGTGCGATTTGAGGGAGTTTTTGAATATGGATGTGGAGGGGGCAGTGGACACAGATAGGGGAAGAGAGTTCCAATTTCTGGCAACAGTGTGGGAGTAGAGTGCTTTCCCTGCATTATTGTTAGCCTTGGTGATGAAGAGGAGAGATTTTTCACTGGATCTTAGGTATCAGTTTGTAGTATAGATAGTAAGTAGGTTGGATAATGAGGGTTTTTTTTCAGGATATTTGAGAATATTGTAGGCTGTGCCCAGCTGGTGATAGTTAAGTAGCTGTGGTAGCTCAAGCCATTTTAGTTCTTTTAGTGCAATACAGTGATGGGTTCTATAGGTTGAGTTAGTAGCAAACTTGGCTATTTTATTGTAGCATGATTCTAGTTTGTCTAGGTCACATTGTCTGATTTGGGTAAAGATTGGTGCTGCATATAATAGAGTTGAGAGGAGGTGGCTTTGTGCAAGAGTGACTCTTGCTTTTTGAGAGAAAGGACTTATGCCTGTATAGGGAGCCTAGTTTTTTGTGTACTAGTTTTATGGTATGTGAGATGTGAACATCAAAGTGGAGATTATTGTCTATTTCAATGCCCAGAAGTTTGGTGTGGTTAGAAGGGGAGATGGTGGTGCCATCATTAGAGGTTATGGTAAAGGAGAGGGTTTTTTTTATCTATTAGGGGTAAATAGTAGCAGTTTTGTCTTTTTGGGATTTAGAATTAGTTGGATCCCAGATATCCATTTTTCTACTGAGATAAAGGTACCTTGAGTGAGTGTATGTAGGCTGGTGGGAGATGAGGTGGAGCAGATCAGGGTTGAATCATCCACATATTGTACGACTATGGCATGTTGTGTAAAGCTATTGAGGTTATTTGTGAAAATAGAGAACAACAGCGGGCCCAGTATAGAGCCCTGTGGGACACCTATGGTGGTTGGAAGTTGTGTAGACAGAGTTCCTTTCCACTGGACTGATTGTTGCCTGTCAGACAAGTAGCTTCTGAACCAGGCCATAGTAGAGGAGGTGAAGGATAATGATGTTAGTGAGTCTAGTAGAATGGAGTGGGAGACCATATCAAATGCTTTTGAGAGGTCTAGGAAAATGGCTGATACATATTTGTTATCATTCCTGTGAAGGTTTATATAATTAGTGAAAGATAAAAGGGCTGTGGTAGTGCTGTGATGTGGATGGAAACCGTGTTGTGTGGTAGATAGTAGATTGTGTGTGTTAAGAAATGTCATCACTTGCAAGTGGATGCATTTCTCAAGAATTTTGGATAAGGGGCAAAGGATGGCAATAGGTCGGTAGTTGGAGAATTCATAAGAATTACCTCCTTTATGGAGAGGAATGATGCGAGATACTTTCCAGAGTTTGGGTATGTAGGATTCTAGTATGGAGCGGTTGATATTACATGCATCATGCTCAAACTGAGAAGACAAGTACATATATACAATTATGCATGCTTAGAATAGAGACATATACATACATACAGTGACGTGTATCAGACCTAACATTTACCTTTCTCTTAGTCAGTTATATTATTACTTATTACTACAGGTGTTCTACACACCTGTAGCAGCTGACTGGTTCCTTACTGCACCTGTACCTATTACACCATGTAATTCTCATGTTCTCCATATTATGAGAATATCTAGCAGTTTGTATTGCACATGATTTTCTTGTAAACTGATAAGGTGGTTATGATGTCTTATTGTAATTGCACTAGTGTTTGATTATCACAAGAATTGGCAGTGTCTCGCATCCTTGAGATTAACACCAGAGCTCAAGAATGTAATTGCTTGAGGGAAAAAACTCTTCTTGAGCCTGGTCATTTTACAGTGTATGGTGCAATATCTGCTACCAGACAACAGGTATGTGAACAGTTCAAAAGCAGGGTGCGTAGGATCACGTGTTATTTTTGTTGCTGTATCGTAACAAAGTGTTGTGTATAGATCCTTTATCACTGGAAGTTTGGATCCCGTTATTTTCTCTGAAACTCTATTTTTTGTAGGGCTTTTTGCTATTCAGCCAGACACAGGAGCTCACCATAGAATTAGAATAACACTAAAGAAAATAAAGTCAGGGAACGTAGTAGGCTCAGATGAGGGCACAGCAGACATGATAACGATGCTGGGTGAGAAATGGCTCCTGAGGGTACTCCTAGCAGTGTGGAGAGACAGGGTATCTCAGATGACCGGAGAATAAGCCTACTAGTGCCATTGTTCATGGGGACATCCACAACTGTGTGCAGTATAGTGGTATCACACTCCTGTCATGCTGCATGAAAGCTCTGGAGAGGGTGACTGATAAATGAATGCACAGAGTAGTATAAAGTAAGATGGGAGGTGAGCAGTTTGGATTCAGATCAGGATGCAGTAGAACTGACTTGATGTTTGTAGTGAGTCCGATAGTTGAGAAGAAGCTAGAGATGAGAAAAGAATCTAACTGGGCATTCCTAGACTTGGAGAAAGCCTATGACAAGGTCCCAATAGATCTGATCTGGGCAGTACTGCGATGGTTTGAAGCCCCAGAAACATTGGAAGAGTTAGTGCAGGCTATGCACAAAGACAAAATGACTCAAGCACAAGCAGTGTTCAGTCTCACAGGGGGGTCCCAGTGGGAGTGGGTGTGCACCACCGTTCAGCTTTGAGCCCACTGCTGTTCGTACTGGTGATGGACTACTTTAGCAAACAGGTCAGAGGGGATAGATCAGCAACGTTGCTGTATGCAGATGATGTCCCACAGACAGACTGTGAGCAAGCAATGTAAACCTGAAGGTTCATAGAATGAAACTGAGTACAGAGAAAGCAGCTGGAATGTCAGTAAATGGTGGAGTTCAGGAGAAGATGAGGACTGAGATAGAAGGGAAACCAGTGGAAAAGATTAACATCTTCAAGTACCTTGGGGGGATCATGGAGGGAAGGGAAGTCTGAATTAAGAGGCAAAGCTAGGGATAGAGAGGCTGCAGCCAACTAGCACAGTGTGTCAGGGATAGAGTATGACAGAAAAGTGCCACAGAAGCTAAAAAGTAAGGCATACAGAATAGTGGTCTGACCAGCGCTACTATATGGTATGGGAAGCTGTGCAGTAAAGGTAGAGCAGTTGAGGAAGCTAGAGGTGATGGAGATAAAGTACCTGAGGTGGGTAGTAGGATACACACCATGGGACAGATGAAGAAATAAAAAAATAAGCGCAGAAGCCAAAGAAGCTCCAATTGGAGAAAAGGTAAAAGAGAACAGATTACAGTGGTTCAGACAAATGTGCAGAAAAACAGAAGACAATCTGGTGAAGAAGATCTTGGACAGACGGAAAGAAAGTAACAGGAAACAAGATCTTCCAGCAAAGAGGTGGATGGAGGTTCTGAGAGAAGACCTGCAACACTCAGGCATGAGTGTCAAAGCAGGTAGGAGAAGGAGAGTAGCACTGAATAGATGCCAACAGCTGACACAATACCCCGACTCCATGTAAAAAATGGGGAAAAGGGAGTTGATGCTGATACTGTTGACTCAGTACTATGCGTAAGTGAATATGTAAGTGGCGCATTTTTGAGTGTACTGGTTGGGTTATTGAAAATGTTTCTCTACAGTAAGCTGTAGCACTGGGGTTTGGGGCAGGGGCTTCACCCACCCACTGAACTTACTGATGAGTGCTAACCCTAACTCTGTCTCAAGCTCCAGATCTACATCTTACTAAGAAAAAACACTTTCTGTTGAAAATACCACTACCTGGGAAATGTATATCTCAAGTTAGTGACAGGGCTTTTTACTGACTGGAAAAAGAAGCTGTTTGACATAATTTTTCAATATTTTATCATGTTTTCAGTATGGTGAATTTTGATCACAAATGTTTGATTACTTTGTATTCAACCATTAGAATATTTGACCATTAGACAAACATAAGTATAGACACAAACACACACATACACACTTGTAAATATATACATATGGGAGACCTTGATGTGGTAACAGGCTGTAAAGTCAATATCTGTTTTGTTATCAAGCTTTGATTGACAAAAGTTATAGTCAACAGGTATATGAGATCACACATTCCCTGGATTGGGAATGGGGTCTTGCCTGGGTATTGTGTGATATTGGAGCTCGTATATAATTAGCAGGGAGTGCTATGAATGGGGGGGCACTGTAAATTCATATCAGGGACAGCACCCACAACCCTTCTGTACATGAGCAATCATTACTAGTCAATCCTGGGTATTGACTGCAGTATCAATGGTATTACATTTTGATCAAATGGCTAGGC
The DNA here is from genome assembly GCF_019279795.1 of Protopterus annectens. Taxonomy (NCBI): domain Eukaryota; kingdom Metazoa; phylum Chordata; order Ceratodontiformes; family Protopteridae; genus Protopterus; species Protopterus annectens. The sequence continues at coordinate 1,365,915,259 of NC_056746.1, forward strand.
TTGAAATGATCTCTTATCATGGAACTAATCAATCAGGATATAGGGAATATCCAAACATGGGACCTATTTCAGTTTGGATTCATCAAGGGCAGGTCATGCTTACTCAACCTGGTAGATTTTTTTGAAAAGGTCACCAAAGCAATGGATGAAGGCAAAAATGGTAGACACCATATACATCAACTTTGCCAAAGATTTTGACACAATTCCCTACTCAGGCATAGTAGAAAAGTTAAATAAACAAGGACTGCCCCTGCACTACTAACGGACAAGAAGTAGGCCCTAAATCCTTTATCCCATGCATGGGTCCCCTCAAATTATCTGTGGTATGATCTCAATTATTCTCATTAGGGGTAATATATAATTATCGACTACTGGCTGGATAAGGCCAATTGCTAACTCAATGGAATAATTTAATTTGAGCATAAAGGGGAAATTGTATAAGCTTCAAATGGACCACAGGGGCAACTAGCCTAGAACTTACCTATGAACCAAGAAGATGTTCATTGTGGGTAGTAGGGGACTGTGATTTATTTATTTTATTTTGCATTTACTAACTGAATAAGACCACTGTTCCATGGGCCCTTTTCAAGCATGATTTGATTATTTATGCAGCATTAATTATCAGTTGCTGTTGAGTATCATAGGTGTTGGAATTTAGTTAGTCCATTCTGACACAAGTTTTAAATAATAGGACACTGCTTCTAGCTCTCATAGGTTCATAGGTGGTTACTGGGCTATTGGCCTGTAGATCTTTATAAGACTAGCCATGTGTGCCCAATATAATACTAGAAAAGCCCAATATAAAGGATCTTGCCTAAACTCGAGATCTTAGTTAGCAATGATTGTCCATATCTAGGAGGGTCATAGGTGAAATCCCTGGCTGGAGTTTATGGTTTGCAATCCAGTCATCCAAACTATGCTTAAACAGGGATATAGAGGGGCTTTGTTTGATGTGAATTGGTAGCCTATTTCAGAGGAGTGGCAACCTCTATCTCTCCAGGAGGTCCTATTTATGTCGTAGGCCAGGATAAGGTCCCTGGAGCAGGTGACCCTTGTCCCATTTGACTTGCGGATGTGCAACATTTCCATTAGGTTTGGATCTGAGATTACTCTGTAGGTCAGGCAAAAGTCTCCTCTAAGTAGCCAGTACACTACTGAGTGTAGTGACAGTGACTTCACTCTGTAATTGTATGACATGCTGGAGACCCTGAATTTTCTTGGTTAGAAATCTCTGAAGTCTCTCAAGTTGCTGCAGGTGCTTGGTAAGGTACATACCAAAGGGAGCGTTGTACTTAATTATTGACCTGATGAGGGTTGAGTACAGGGGTGTTATGACATCTTTTGCTCTTGAGGCAATGCCTTTACTCATCAGGTGTGTGATGTAGAATGCCTCCCTTACCACAGTAAACACTTGGTGATCAAAGTTTAGGCTACAGTCAACTTGTGTTCCCAAGCCTCTCACTACTGAGTTTTTACTTAGGGTATTATTATTACTATTTATATGATGGTCTGCAGGGATATCGTTTTTACCAAAGGGGATGATAATGCACTTTTAGCATTTAATTTGAGTCTATGGCTTTGGCACCAGTCACTGGTTTGTGTAAGTACCTCTTGACGTATATTGACATCATTTGGAGATTCAATGATTGCACCTAATTTGCAGTTGTCAGCAAACTTAGTTAGTCACAGCTCCTCTGTTTTGGCGTGAACTTCTGACTTGTATATTCCAAACTATAGGGGGCCCGGCACTGACCCCTCTGGAACCCCACTGCTGACAGGTCTGCTGGTTGAGGTATAGTCCCCAACTTTGACTGAGTGTGATCTATCAGTGAGCCAATTAGCAACCCAGCTGAAGACATAAGGGTTGATATTCAACTGGGAGAGTTTATCAGTGATGCCTGAATGTGGGATTGCATCGAAGGCGTTGGCTAAGTCCAGGTAGGCTGTATGCACAAATTTGCCTTTGTCTATTGCTCTGTTGGCATTTTTGAAGAAGTCTACCAGGTTTAAAAGGTATGACCTGCCTTTGAATAAACCAAAATGTGCCAGATCAAGAGTTTGGAGGTCACCTAGATACTTATTTATAAGGTCCATGATAATTTGTTCCATGGCCTTACAGATAGAGCTGGTTAAGCTTATGTGTCTGTAGTTCCCAGGGTCTGTTGTTGTACCCCCTTTATAAACAGGGATGACGGTTGCTGTTTTCCATTCAGCAGGACCAAAACCAGTACTCAGTCTATTGTTGAAGAGTGTGCCTAATGGAGTTGCTAACTCGTGTTTTATTTAGACCATTTAAAATGCAACCTGGGATGCCATCCATTCCCATAGAGTCTGTTTTTTGGCATTGGAGAGAGCATTAATGACTTGCTCTTTGGAGATGCAAGGTTGGGGAGAGGTAAAGGGAATGCTTTGTGGAATGTTTTGGGGGGGGGGGGGAATTTTTGCCAAGCCTGTCATCTAATAGGTTAGCTATTTTTGCAGGATCAGTGATGTGATGCCATCCACAGCTAGTTCTGCACACATCCTGGTCCTACCTTTCATTTTATGGATATAGCGGAAGAATGCCTTATGGTTATCCTTAGCCATGGCTGCTAATTTTTTTTCAAAGTTGCCCTTAGAGGATTTTACAAATTGTCTTATTTGTTTGTTCAGGCAGAAGAGGGTTTCCAGTGCTGGACCTCTGTTTTTTTATTCTTAGACAGCAACTTCTTTCTCTTGTTGTATAACTTATTAATGCTAGATGTCCACCAGGGAGGCTTGTTTTTTTCTTGAGGATCTTGTTTGGATCCTATCAGGTACATCTGTGTCAATCTATTTGTGTAAGTGTTTGTATAGGGCATTTGTGTATACCTTAGTATAGTTGCCAATGCCATCTGTGGGAATAGGAGCCTGGAAATTATTTATACCATTCCTTAGGAGGGTATAATTAGTTTTGGTAAATATTTTAGTCTGATTGCACTTGAGGGGTTCAGGTGTTATATCTACTTCAAAAGTGACTGAATTATGATCAGATTTAACCGGTGAGGGTCCTATACTTGTAGTGGTGCAACAGTCACCCATGTTGGTGAGGACCAGGTCAAGGATATTTGATTCTCTTGTGGGTTACTTACTATCTGTTCCAGGGCATTAGTGCTAACTAAGTCATATAACCTTGGTACTTGTATAAGTTTCCCAGTCAATGGAGGGATAGCTAAACTCACCCAATTACTAGAGTGTTTGGTTGTAATTTGATTGACTCAAGTAGGTCCAAATAAGTAGTGTGGGTATATTTGTTCATTGAAAGGGGTCTATAGCTAATGATGACTTGAAAGGGGGGGGATCTTACCACAGTTAGTTGAACTTGGAGTAACTCCATGGAGATTTCCTGTCTAACCAGTCTAGAGGTGTATTTATCTTGGATGAAGAGAGATGCTCCTCCTCCTTTGGTTCTCACACATTCATTTTGCAGTCTGAAGGTGTGGAAGACATTGTAGCCTTGCAAGGCTGGGGTATTCTCTGTTGCCCCGAATCAAGTTTCTGTGACTGCACAGACATCAGCATCCTCCAGGGAGAGGAGTGCTTCCAGAGAGTGCAGTTTCTGATTTAAACTCTTAGAATTTAGCAGCGTAACCTTTCATTTATTTGTGAGTGATAGTTTCACATTGGAAATTTTGTTCTTGAGACCTTGCCTAAAATAGGCACTATGGGGGAGGCAAGTGCCTTAGGCAGTAACCAAAAGCCTGGAGGTGACAGGGAAGATCATCTCTGGCAAAGCAGCATGGTCAATTAACCATTTCATCCCAGGATAACAGGAACTGAATCCCCTTAGAATGACACCAGAAACTAAGCCAATTGCTGAAGTCAATCATTTTTTGTTTATGTTGTGGTATCATTCTAGGTGGGGGTAGTATGCTGCTCAAGGCTAGGGACATACCTGCTTGGGACAAATGTTCATAGAGCTCAATCATGTCTCTCTTCATATAGTCCAGTGAGGTACGTCTCAATTCATTCACACCAAGATGAACTATGATATCAGTCATAACGGTACATTTTGTTGAGAGACTTGAGTACATGTGTGATCTGATGGATCCTGGCAACCAATAGACAGTGGACCGTATCCTTTTCCTTGTCCAGCCTGGAGAGTGGGACATCTGTGTGTCTCACAGGTGAGTCACCTATGACTAAAAAATTGATTAGATGTGCTTTCCCTTAGGGGATTATTTGGTGAGACACTGGTGCTTGTGTTTTTATGTGTATTGAGTGCTGTAGGTGCTGTATTAGGTGTAGCATATTTGCGTTTGACAGGTCTCTGGTGTTTAGGTAGGTTTCTGGTGAATACCTCCACATATGATGGTTTATGTGTTGAGTGCATAGTTTGCATAGGAGGTGTAGTATGTGAGCTGGCAACCTGTTCAGTTTTACTGTTCTGTGCATGAGAGAGCAAGGATTCCAGATTCTTAGTGTAGATGCATCTCTTACAAATTGTACTTGGGTGATTCAGGAGTAGAGCATTGTCAGTGTACATGAGGCACTTACTACACTGTCTCAGGATACCCATGTCAATCAGGCTGGTAGGAGAAATGGAGGGAAACTGGCCATCCGTAATGGTAGGTTAAATCCTGTTTCCCCATAGGGAGAGAAAATGGAGGGGTGTGGTATAACTGGGTGCTATAAACAGGGTATATACTAATGAAGTGGTCTATAAAGTGTCTATACCAGCACAGGTTCTCTAAATGGTATGAGCCTATTGTAGATTTGATGGTTTTGGGACCGTTTAAGGGGCAAAAGTGCAGCTGAGGTGCTCTCTGAGCAGCTAGGTGCAATTTAAGGACTTCTCAGCTGGATCACGGGAAGCTACTAAAGGAGAATTTATCTATTGAAGTTTTTGCATCTATAACTGCCAGTGGTTACCCCCACTATGCCATAGTGCATGATGGCACACAGAGGTGCACTACGTGTAAGCAGATGAATGGAGCAGAGCAGTGGCTGGTTGTCTAACTCTGTGGAGCTGTGTTAAAGCATAAACATGGGGCTTATGCAACAACAGTGAGCAACTTGAATTAAACAATTTAACCAATAAAAAAGCTCAAAACTGAGCCCTGTGTCAGCAACCTTCAATCAGAAGCGTCCTAACTGCACCCTCCTGCCTCAAGGGTGCAAGGGGACTCTCTCCTACAAAAGATAGCCTAGTTTAGTGCTCAAATTAAGAAACAGAACCAGATTCAGCAGGTCTGAATGTAGTCTATACTACAGCAGGCAAAAAGTGCAACACATAAACAGTTTTTAAAAAAATCAGCAATATCGCAAAAATACAGTTTAAAAGTACAAAATACAGTATACAATTATACTTATGGTTAGCAGAATGCAACAAATTCCTTGGATTGCACAGATGAATATAGCAGAGCAGTGGCTGGTCGCCTAACTCTGTGGAGATGTGTTAAAACTGAGCAAACTAAAGTAAACTATTTAACCAATAAAAAAGCTCAAAACTGAGCCCTGTGCCAACAACCTTCAATCAGATAAGTCCTAATTGCACTCTTCTACCACAAGTGTACAGTGGGGCTCTCTGCAACGAAAGATAGCTTTGTTTAGTGTTCGATTTAACAAGCAGAACAACATTCAGCAGGTATGAATCTAGTCTATGCTACAGCAGACAAAAGGTGCAACAAATCAACAAGAACTGTTTTACAAATCAGCGTTACAGCAAAAATACCGTTTAAAAGTGCAAAAATACCGTTTAAAAGTGCAAAATACAGTATAAAGCTGGTTATTTTTCCCGTTCTTTTGGGAAATTGTTGAAAAGATGCCCTCTTACCTATCTTTGTACATTCTCTATTTTCATTTTGGTTGTACTGGCTAGATGAGTAGACGGCTCTAATGATAGTGTGCCATGTTAAGAAGTTACGTAATGCTAGGCCGGGTTAAGTATGAATCAGTTTGGTGACTAACGCTGTTCTCAGGTTGTATTGCTTTTTTGAAGGTAAACTTGATGCAAATATTACAATGATGTGATTTTGGGTAATAAGGACTTTTGTAGATTTTTATGACCAGAGTGCCGTACGTTAATTTAAGGAGTAAGACTAATTTGCTACACATTTCTTTGACCCTGGTTGTAAGCAATTCTATATCCTTTTAACTGTACTCAGCATTCTGGGTTGTGTGTTTACCATGGTGCTAATATGACCCTGAAAGCAGACTGGGTAATCAATGGTTGCACCCACATATTTCCAAGCATTAATTTGATAGGTGCTAATTCTTCTTATAATATTTTATTTGCTGTGGGAGTGGAGTTTTGCAGCTGTTTATGAAAGATATTTTTCTCATTTAGTATTAAAATATCAGCTTATAAATATGTCATGTTCACCTTACTGCTAACTCACCCACAAGCTATCTAAAATCATTTAACCTCATAAGCCAACATTACAGCCAGTGCCCACTTCCCTTAATGCAGTGACCAGTATATTTCTCACAAGATTGTTATATTAATATCATCCAGTTCCTCAGTCAATCTTCAACATATATATTTAGTACAGACAGTGGCATGGACACACACACACATGCCATTAGGACATTAGGGAAGTATAGAGGCAGTACATGGAGACCTTTTCCCCCATGAAAAAAACAAATATATATATATATATATATATATATATATATATATATATATATATATATAAAATAACTTTTCTGCTTGCTCCTTCTGCATTGCCAAGGCCCCCACTGAATTTTTATATAAAAAAAAAAAGACTAAAGACATTATTTCAGCACAGAGCTGGTCAAAACATGGGAGACTGTGTCTCCTACTAAAAGACCTAAAAGGTCAGCATTACTTCTGAGAACATGTGATAAAAGTGGAGGATGAAGTTAAGCACAATATTTTTAGCTGTGTTAAATGGTTAAAGTGTTGTTATACCACTCCAGCTGTAAACACTACATGTTTTATGCTGTCTCAATTGTGTCTTTCCTGTAGCTGTATCTGCAGTGGACTGAAAGGAGGCTACAGTATATCTTCTATATAGAGGAAAACCACAGGATAATAACAGGACACTCCAGAGAAGGCAGAGCTATATTTACTTTTTAAAATCAGCAATTAGGATGGGAGACCTAAAGGTAGTAGGAAGTGGAGAGATATGGTGTCTGCCAAGTCCAAGGCTGGAAGAAACAGACAGAATGGTGTATGCCAAGGCCATGGCTGGAGGAGACCGAGATAAAATTCTTAAAAATTACCACAACAGCTGTACGTTGCACAAAGCCTTAATCTTCTGTTCACGCTGATTGTGTTAGAAATAAACCAAAATAATTCTGGAGAAGTTTAATATATTTAGATAAGAAACACATATATATGTACACAGCAACATTCTCACAAGTACTGTCTATGCATACCTTGCATTAAGAACTTCAAATAATGACTGAAAACTCAGTATAGAGCTGCATGCTTTGGCTTAAATGGAGAATAGGCTCCATTTTCAGTAGTGTGGGAACATGGAGGCATGCTGAGTACTGCTCTCTGTGATGGGGAATCACAGGTGTCAGATACAGCAGTTTTGTTAACCAGCATTGGAACTAGCCAAGGCTGAGGTACAGCGAAGCATACAGAAACCTTTGGTTCCCCCTCTCAGAATATCTGTGTGGTTACTTAAACAGACTCCAGCAGTGACAAAATAAAAAACTGGCTAATCAGAAAGAAATAAAGGCAATATAATTATGGACAAAAAGGCACTTGAACATAAAAAATGGAAATCAACAAATTCCATCCCAATACTATGAGAAAAATGGACTAATGGAAATATTGGGAAAATCAAGCCAAGAAAAAATGGTCCAGGTAGGACCATGACTAGGATATAAAGATATCAGAGTACACAGCTGATAAGGGGACCAGACATATCAAATAGTAGGGCAAGTACTGTTGGTAGAAGGAATCCAAGCAATAGAAAATATTTACAAAAATTGGAGAGAGGAGACAATATTTACATAGTCAGGAACCCAAAATAATAGGACAGCCTGAAAGAGGCTGTATATGGGAATCATCAATGGGAGAAACAAAAGCAGAAAATTATTGAATATCCCCTTAGGATGGAAGAGAAAAGGAATTCATTATTCACAGAAGACTTGAATATATCAAATGCAAGTTAACCACCTCTTACTGAGATCACTGTTGATTCTCAACAAAGATTAATTATCCCAGAGGTAATACTTTACTTAAAATAACTTTAAACATGATATTTTCAGACAGGGAGAGGAATTTTGAAATGGAAATGGGCAGCCATGTGCAAATGCTGATGATATAGCAGTATATGCTGCAACATTATCTTAAACTCTTTAGACCAGTGAACCCAAAGCACTTTGAAAAAGAAGAGAAATTTTTTATTAATATGCAGCATTGTCTCCAAAAAAATTAAATGACATGATTCAAGAAGAGACACAGTACAACTATGTATAAAACAAAACAAACTACAAAGTGGCACACAACAAAATTCACTTAAACAATAAAAAAGACACTGAACCAAATCAGAATATAAAGTTAAGCGCTTTCTTTCTATTTAATTCAGAACTTCCTCAGAACAAAGGAACACATACATTCACTCCCTTTCTAAACTCCCACAATGACATCATTTCTAGTTTAAAGAACCAACCAATCACAATAATAGTAAAAATAAAAATATCACAAGCACTTCAAAACATAAAAAAATTCTTTTTCAGGAAATATATATATATAAATATATATACCATAAATAAACATCAATAATAAAAAATACACTCTTTAAAAGTTAACATACTTTAAATAACTTCGGACAGAAATTTTGCATTAAGACCTGGAGTAGAATCTGCCCTCAGGAATATTTGCCATTTCAGTTCCATAAACTCCAAACAATTGCTAATGGACCCAACAAATCTAGCCTTATCAAAGACCTCAACTGCAAAGAAAAAAACTTCATAAAATCCCTAAATTGTAACACGTTTAGGTAATGTATGTATAAAACAAATCTGCAAATCTACAAGAAATATACTGTAGCTATCAAATGAGGCAGCTTTGACGATGAAGAAAATTGCACAAGGCTTAAAAGGTTAAGGAGCTATGAAGGATAAAAAGGAATTGTAGTAATCAAAAGAAAAGGAAGTAACTATTAGAAAATCAAAGATACAAGCAAATAAAACAGTGAATTAGTTCTAGAAGGGCTCTAAAACCTAAAGATATACAAAGAAATAGTGAAGAACTAAGAAGGGGATAGAGAAATAAAACAGGTATGGGAGGAGGGTAGAAAATTATGCCAAAATGCAGGGTTACTAAGAGAATACTTTGGCTTACGGTTCATAAAGGAAGAAAAAGGTTACTCTCCAAAACCAGGCAATAGTGCTATCTGGAATAAGGCACTTGATTCTTCCTTTTATGGCTAAAAAGGAAGTGAAAGAGCTAAAATAAAATAAAATAAAGATAATAATTAAACAATTCTTACCCAGGTAAGTCCATTGAATGCACAGTCCCTTTTCATGGGTGAGCCCAATGTTTGGTTAATTGGCATCTTCAGAATTACACAATAGGCAAATGAAGAGAGTGGGAATCAAACCCAGCACTGCTGATTTATATAGGTCATGAAGACAGTGGGAATCAAACCCAGCACTGCTGATTTATATAGGTCATGAAGACAGTGGGAATCAAACCCAGCACTGCTGATTTATATAGGTCATGAAGACAGTGGGAATCAAACCCAGCACTGCTGATTTATATAGGTCATGAAGACAGTGGGAATCAAACCCAGCACGGATGATTTATATAGGTCATGAAGACAGTGGGAATCAAACCCAGCACTGCTGATTTATATAGGTCAAGCAACACATAGTCTTAAACCTCTGGACCAAACTACCAGACAAACCACATATAAATCAATGAGGTCTGATGCCATCCACCCTTAAATATTCAAAGAAATGAAATTAGGCCTTGTAAAAGTAACTTCTTTTATGTTATTTTTGTTTCTTGCAAAGCTGGTCATCAGCTGCTCCCACTGCTTTTCCTTGAGCGCCGAGTTTGTTGAATCCTTCCAACCTTATCCAGACTCATTTTGATCATGTTCACAGTCAATGAGGAAATCAGGGCATCCTAGGGTAGTGACATACTGTTGTTGAAATAGTGCTTTTCTCACCCTCTCTCCCCATGTATATCCATTAACTCTCCGAGGGTGAGGTGTGCAATGGAATCAGCAGTGGCTCTCCCTTCACTTCTGCAAGGGGCAGGTACCATCAGAAAGCCCTGCCTATGCTCATTCGGCACAGTGTCATTGTTTCCTTGGTCTCCACCCACTGAATTCAAAAGGCATGAGTGAACGCAAAGTGGGCACACTTCACTCCAACCCTCATGGATGGGCACATCCATCCTCCATGCCTTTGCCATTAAGTACCCAAGCTGCTATTGCTTGAGCTGTACTCAGGGCTTATTTTCTGCTACACCACTGGTGCAGGCATTTAGCTAACCTTTTTTAAAAACCAGAAGAGGGTACAGTTTCTAAATACTACACAAATATAGACGTGATTCTTCTCGCAAGAAGTAGAGCATGTCTGCGGATTGAAAAATCTTCGATGCGAGTTTGATAGGACTCTTAACTTTGAGAAGACGTGCTAGATATGACCTTCAGTCTTTAGCAATGTACCTGATATGGTACCACAAAAGAGGTTAACTGATAAGTCATAGAGGCTAGGAGCAAGTCCTAGGAATTAAGACACGAGAATATTATTGGTGAAATTCTAAATTCAAATGCATCCGACAAACACAAGCTCAAGAAAGGATTACTTAATCTGCATGAGGTATAGAAACCACAATAAAATAGGAAATTAATTGAAGATAAGCAACCAAGCAATCAAGTAATCAAACAGTAGGAGGAAATAGCAGAAAATCTGAACAGAACACTGGCATTTTATAAATGCATACAAAAGAAAACTAATGGATACATGTAATCTATTTCTGCATCTACCTTTTACAGACATCATACTATTTCTTTTCCATGTTTATTTTTACATATTCAGAATAATTACATCTGTTGTCTCAAGTTCCAAGAGCTCATCTTTTAATCACTTTACTCTTCCACTGTGTTTTCTGAGAAGGTTTTTCCTCACATCCATTCAGATGTAGTGCCACCCCATCTACCATCTTTGTCCTCTGCTCTGTTAATATCCTTCCACCTAAGTTTAGTAGTGCCACTTTTTCCTGCATTATTCTTTTTGTCCATAGCACATCACGCTCTTTTTCTTGTCTTCCCCTGAATAAATATTCCAGACTCTTTGATATCCTTTCAAGAAAGGAGAAAGTAACATCAGCAGATGAAAATGAGTATGGTGTGTAAATCTAACCACCTTATCAGCATAATACTATATGTATTTCAAAGTAATGCAAACGGTTCAAATAAATAACAAATTAAAGCTGTATGACAACATGGGAACACGATCTGACAGGTTAGTATTTTGAGAGATACAAGGTAATATTATTTCAGAGAAAAGATAGAATCATGTAAAAACTATACATGAAATCAAAAATATACACGGCAGACTTGTAACTATCAGTGGAAATTCCAAGATAATTGACAAACCATGAACATTTAGTTCACTGTTTTTGATAACTATACCCTTAAATATAGACTATTTTTGCTAAAGTTGCTCCCCATTTGCTGACTCCTTTGCCCAGTTTTGCTTTCTGTATTTAAAGGTTTATATCCATTAAACGGATGTTTACAGCAAAACAACAGAAAGAAATTAGACGATTTAGCTATAAAATCTTTATAGACTGTGTTTAAATACTTAAAAATAAGGGAACAGCTGTATTTTTTTAAATGTTCCTTGCAATCATGTGTTCTGCCAAAGCTCTTAAAATGCTTTAGAAAGTTCCCTTCATACTGCAAGAATATTATTTTATCTCATGTTATAACACACTATTTTATAGCTTTTAATTTGCTGCTATAAAGAAACATATAACTGTTTCTTCTAAAACAAATATTTTGTAACTTTGCAGTTTGTCAGTTATTAACTGCCATTTTGCCATTTACTGGTCCCCAGCTATATATCAGGAATTGTCTGACAATTTCTAGTCACATTTTCAAATAAGTATGTAGGGAACATATTTACAAATGTATTAATTCCAAAAATGGTGGAAATGCAACACCATGAATTCTATGACATTCTCATTTCATTGTACTATGATTTATGTTACAACTGAACTCCTAGAAAACTACATTTGAAAGGAGACACACTGACTCCTTTTATTTCTAATTTAATGCTGACTTATGGCAGATTTTTTTGTTAGTAGTGTTTGTACCTTCAAATATCATATGCACCTGCCTGCTTTTTATACATAACAAATCTTATGAAACTTTGTAGCATACCACATTCATGCAATCATGTAAGCCTAATGACTGATTCTACATATAAAGAATTATAGTTCTGAACGTTCTTAATGTTTTAGATTATAACGTTCAATACAACATACTTAGATACTCAGCTATAAAGATTACTTTTAGGTACAATAGCAAGGAGACAATTATGTAATGCATTTTTGGAATCCCTAATTCAATTATACAATAAATGACAAGCATCTCAAATAAACATTTCTTCAACAATGTGAATAAACCTCTTTTAGCACCTTTTCAAGCCAGACACTCCCAGATACAAACATCTCTAGAAGCTTAACATGTTGTATCTCTTTGCCCTTAAAATAGTTCAAAGAGACTTAAAAGAAAATATTCTTCACGGTATTTCTTCATAACTCAGTACTGAATGGCAATCGATAAATATAGTGATTTTTTGTTTTATCATCTGAACTGTATTCTGTTCCTTTCGTTGGCATTTAGGACACAGCATATTACTGTCCCAGTCTTGGTCTAATTAATAATGTAAAAATTGCCTTGTCCCTAGGTTATGTAAATCTATTTACATGTCCCTAGATTATGTAATTCTATTCAACTATGTTCTACATATTGTGCTTAAAATGTAATCTATTATCTGCTGAGATGCAAAAATATTCATCTGTGATGCACATTCTGTGACCCCATTTTGTAATGTGTTTCCATACACTAATCCATATTTAACTAAAAACGAGAATTTTGTTTTTTTGACATTTATGACAATGAAGACCTATTTGTATGGTGAGAGAATCATCCTCATTTGTAAGACATTGCCCACTTTTTAATCATAAACATAAAAGCATTAAACAAGGTCATTGGATGTTTTAATACCTAATAGGACTGAGGAGATGAGGTTTAATGACAGATTTTTGTAGTACTCCCTCGGTTTGTACCCTGTGGTCTTTTGAGAATTGAAGTCATAGCACATAAGCCATTTCCTATTACCTAACCTCCTTCTTGTCCATAAAATAAGTATGCTTCAAACTAGCAAGGACAACTTGTTGAAAACAGAGGGCAGCTCTATGTAGACAGCATTCACAATGACATCACTCTACATGACTACTGTCATCTACAATGACATCACTCTATATGACTACTGTCATCCACAATGACATCACTCTACATGACTACTGTCATCCACAATGACATCACTCTACATGACTACTGTCATCCACAATGATACAATGACATCACTCTATATGACTACTGTCATCCACAATGACATCACTCTACATGACTACTGTCATCCACAATGACATCACTTTACATGACTTCTGTCATCCACAATGACATCACTCTACATGACTACTGTCATCCACAATGATACAATGACATCACTCTACATGACTACCGTCATCCACAATGACATCACTCTACATGACTACTGTCATCCACAATGACATCACTCTACATGACTACTGTCTTCCACAATGATACAATGACATCACTCTACATGACTACTGTCATCCACAATGACATCACGCTACATGACTACTGTCATCCACAATGACATCACTCTACATGACTACTGTCATCCACAATGATACAATGACATCACTCTACATGACTACTGTCATCCACAATGACATCACGCTACATGACTACTGTCATCCACAATGACATCACTCTACATGACTACTGTCTTCCACAATGATACAATGACATCACTCTACATGACTACTGTCATCCACAATGACATCACGCTACATGACTACTGTCATCCACAATGACATCACTCTACATGACTACTGCCATCCACAATGATACAATGACATCACTCTACATGACTACTGTCATCCACAATGACATCACTCTACATGACTACTGTCATCCACAATGATACAATGACATCACTCTACATGACTACTGTCATCCACAATGATACAATGACATCACTCTGCATGACTACTGTCATCTACAATGATACAATGACATCACTCTACATGACTACTGTCATCCACAATGACATCACTCTACATGACTACTGTCATCCACAATGATACAATGACATCACTCTACATGACTACTGTCATCCACAATGACATCACTCTACATGACTACTGCCATCCACAATGATACAATGACATCACTCTACATGACTACTGTCATCCACAATGACATCACTCTACATGACTACTGTCATCCAGAATGACATTTCTCTACATGACTACTATAATATTATTACAAAATAGTCATAACCTTTAATAAACACTCCAGATACCCTGAGACTTGTAGTGAGTCTAAAAATCAATTAACACACCATAAGAATATGGGGTCCCATTAAACTAATTCAATGTTTGTGTCTCCATATTCAACACTTATCAGAGTACATATAAACAATTGTGTGAAAAACAGTTGACAAAATCTGACCAATTACAACCTGGATAATATATTTAAGTATTTATCTATGTATGCATGTATGTGTGTATGTGTGTATGTATTTATTTATTTTGTTTTGCTAACTGGGTAAGTGGACTGATCAACACGCCTTTTCAGCCATGACCTGTGCACCACAGTGTAAGACACAATCAGAAAATTATACACAGACCAAAGAATGCACAGTTATACATTGTGCATTAAATAAGTAGAGGCAATGCATATGTATGTTATTTCCAATTATAAATGGAAAGTACTTGGTGATTTGTATTTGTTAATAGTATATAGTTACAAGAAAGATGTGAAAACAGTTTGAGCTGCAAGTAATAGCCACTGTTATGAAAGAAGGAGTACTTGGTGTCCTTAAACAGTCGCACTTTTAGTTTATTTCTAAATAATTTTAGTGTTTCTGCCTCACTGCTGCACGTAGCTGATTCCAAAGAACTGGGCTTAGATTATATATAGCTCTTTCTCATGTGTATTTCAAAATGTGAATACTATTATCTTCTTGGCTGGCTCTAAATGTGTAAACATAGCAGAAGGAACTGTTCGACACTGGTTTCTTTCTTAATATTGAAACTTAAAGTTGTGTTGCCTTCCTGCTCAGAATGCATTTAGTATTTGCAAAGTCATTCAGACCATGGCTTGTTTTAACATGCAACCTCAGCTGTTAGTGCAAATCCTTGATCTCTAAAAGAGTCTCTATGTCACTACCCTCTGTGACCTGGGTAAAACTTTCTATTAAAAATATTTGAACTGAGAATAAACCAGGAAATATTTCTATAAAACATTTGTGTTCTGTTTGGTTCTAATGGCATACAAATGCCTGCAAGTTATCTGCAATAGACTGCCTATATATATAATATCTTACATCTGTCACAGCGAGACAGATACATTACATGGTTGTTGATACCATCAAAGTGTGCTTCACCTCATATAATTTTATGTAAATGAGCCAAGTTCAAATCAGGACTGACATAGATGTAATGGCAGCACTTAAAAAAGCCACAGGTGTAAGCTTCATTTGCCTGTTGTATATATAAAATGTTACAATGTATCAGTGGTTTCATTTCAAAACAGTTCTTCCGATCTGTACCTATTTTTTGGATGCTTGATGCTAAACTTACGGTAATGGCTACCCACCAGAGTTATTTAAGTCATTGCATCTCAGAGTGCAGCCTTGCTTAACTAATTTTTAGACCGGTTGCTGATAACAAATGGAAGGGTTTCAAAGATAATCCAGTCAAGCCAAAATCTGGGTAATACACTTCAGTTTGCTTATAAAAAAGAGTGTAAATTTGAAACCCTGTTTTAAAATAAAACTATAGAAGAGTAGTCATGTTTTTTATACACAAAAGCTCAAGGGAGCTTACCATTGTGTGTGTGTTTTTGAGTATTGTCCTTAACATTATTTCAGCCCTTACAAAATGAGGGGAGGTCATGCAGACTCCATGAACATAGTAAGCAGAAATTAGGTTGAAACCCAGAACATGGAGATTTGAGGCAGATCTTAACCACAGAGCCATATTACTTCTCTGTTGCAAAATGCTGTAATCATGCAGGATACACGTGCTAAGGTACATATGCTGTGATGCTATGTGTCAGTATACTGTGAACCCCTGAACCCCTAATTTTACTTAGTGCTCAAAAAGGACGTGATCAATATGGATTCTCACCTTGTGACAAAATAAATTGTTTTTCCCAGACAAAGATTACTGTATTTTTTGTCATAGAAGTTGATTTAAGTTCTCTTTGAATTCTGTGGTTACCATACCTCTCCACCTGGAAACATCAAAAATCTGGACAGAGGCCCATGAAAACTAGGTAAAAATTTGGACTCTGATTAACATAAAATTTGCATAGATAATATGTAACCCTACCCACTCCAATGGAATTGTGGGATACCAACTTTTAAACGCAAACTGGAAAACAGACATATAGGATCATGAAAGACAAAAGCAGAATAGTGTTTTATTTATATTAATATTTGAACTTGTGGAAAACTAAAATACAATTTTCTTTTATAAAATCAAAATGAACTGCTTCAGCCTTCTACATTAATATTACATAACACAAAATATAACCAGAACAAAACTCTTATTTATATTAACATCTGACTTGTATAAAACTAAAATACAATTTCCTTATATAAAAATAAACTTAACTACTACTGATGCACTTTTTAATTTGAGTTTTTAGCTCTCCCATTGTACAAACACAAGTCAAACCTCTTAATAGCTGTTTAGACTAGTGTCATTGGAGACAGATTAAAGATGTGGTATTTCACTATAACTTGAAGCTTAACACATTTATTTACCACCTTAATACAGATGGTCTCATGGCAGATATGTGGACTGGCACCATTTGATATTAGTTAATGCCTTAATCCTAGTCTATGGCATTCCTCATGTACCTGGTGTGAATGCTGTGTCAGGCTCAGGCAAGTTTAGGGATCACCTTTGCAAATTAATGTACTTTTTAAAGTTATTTGAAATGTATAACAATAGAGAATTTCATTGTACTACTTTTCAGGGGGAGTATAACATTAACATGCTTTGAATGCAAAATCAGATATTACACCTTTTTAGAAATCACTCTTTACTGGTATCCAAGAAAAATAAACAATGCACAGTTAATATTTAGCATTCAAATTAATCCATCTTGTAACACAGCAGGGTCATAATTTACAGTTTTATAGTAATTATATATTGATATTTTACAATTTACATCCCCCTTCCCATAAAACTGTGGCATTTACCACAGTAAGAACAAATCAAAACACTAGCTGGTTTCTGTACCTCTTATTTCGTTGTCACAATGACACACTGTCTCATTTACTTTTCATCACAAAATGAAATATGATTACCCAGACCCCACTAATCCCTGCTGTGCATTATGGAATTAACTGCTGATGTTATGTGGTATGTGGTGTTCTTGGCAAGGTATTAAACAGGTTAGTTTATGCTGTACAACTCCAACAAACTACAACACTTAAAGTTTAGTTTCAGATTTCCCACCTAGGTCAGTGACTCACATTTCTAATCATCTGATAAGGGTTTCAATAGTCATTTGTGGCACAACAAAATAACTGCCTAAACTGTTGCATTCTTTAAAATTAGTGAGTCTCCTTCACAGCTATTAATTATGGCCCTTAAAAGGAAAATATGGCACTTTACCTAGACAGTTTCACTTTACAAGCTCAAGATACTGAAATCTCGAATTTCAGTATCTCGAGACCAGAAGCACGAAAGTGCAGTTGCTTGAAACTGCATATTGTTGAATGTTAGTTTGCCGAATCCGTAGTAGATGTGGTGTGTGCTGTTTTTCCTGGTATGCTGTCACTTTAAGGTAAGTGGTATCCGAGTAAGAAAGATGACGACTGACGTGGTTATGTTCACAAGGTTAGGTAGGTTTACAGTTTTTAGGGTTTTGTGTAGGAATGTGGTTTGTTGTAAAGTTTTGGGAATGTTTAGAAGTTGGTTAGGGTAGGTAGCTGTTGATGTGTTTGTGTGTTTAAGTGTTGAAAGTGGTGTGTTTTTTATGTGTGTAGTGTGCGTGTTTTTCGTGAGATAGGTATAATAATGTGGAATGGGAGAGTAGTGCGTGTTACATTAGGTTTGTCTTTTTTTGTGTCAGTGCGACCTTAGTTAGTATATATATATATATATATATATATATATATATATATATATATATATATATATTTAAGTAGTGGGGGTGCAGGGGGACTATACGTATGGTAGTGGTATGTGTGTTGCTTTTTGTTGTTTTAGTGTATTTATGTCAGGGGAGGGTTGGGTTTTGGTTTTGGAGTGTTATTTTCAATGTTCTGGTGTCATTTTTATGGGGGGTTTTGAGCTTTTGCAGTTTTTGTGTTTTGGTCTCGAGATACTGAAATTCGAGATTTCACTATCTCGAGCTTGTAAAGTGAATCCACCTAGATTACACTTACTGGGAAGGAATTAGAAATGTTACTTTAAAATTCAGGAAAACACATGTTTTCCCCTTTAACCCCATAAAAAGAAAGTATTCAAAGGGGTGTCTATGTCTGCTTTAGGATGTGTTAGTTACTTAACTCGTCTCAACCATGAAGCCCGTATGTTACAGTCTATAGCCATGCAGCAAAGGCAAATATTTCTCCATATTTATATGTAAACATTTGTCTTAACACACTTTTATAGGTTATGATTCCAAGTAACGGGTGGAAAAGCCACCAGCCCCCCCCCCCCCCCAAAAAAAATGCTTTTTACACAAGTCTCAGAGTGAAAGTGAACTTACAGAACAGAATGAGAGTGTCTCGTGTAAAACAAATGTGAAATAAATGCTGGAGACTGAATGATGAATGTAATGAAAACATTTCCTCTTGACAGTTTTTGAAGGTGTCCCAGCTGAATTCCCAGTTCCCACAAATTACCACATAGATGGTAGTCCACTGAACACAGAAGGAGTTATAAGAGATCTGGGAACACAGGTTGACAGCAACCTCTCTTTTGACCACCACATTGCCACTGTGGTCAGAAAGTCCTTCTATGTGGCACATCTCATTACTAAGGGTTTTGCATCCAGGAAGAAAGAGGTCATTGTCTCCCTCTACTCTTCCCTCATTAGGCCAATCATTGAATACAATGCCCCGTTTGGCATGTACATCACTAGACACCTGCAACAACTGGAGAGGCTGCAAAAGTACCTCACAAAGAGGATCCTAGGCCTTAAACAGCCTTAAACACTTGTCCTATATGGACAGACTCAAAAAAATCCAACTATTCTCTGTCTCATATCGCCTACTTAGAGATGATCTCTACTTGACTTATAAAGCTATGTCTGACTCAGCTCTGTTAGAAATGCTACATCTAAAGAAATCCCAATCCCTCCACACCACACCCTTCAGAGCCCTCAACCTCATTACCACGATCAACAGAACATGCTGGAGGGACAGGTTCATAACCCAGAGACTGCCCATGCTCTGGAATAGACTTCCCATACATGTCAAGCAGAGCACCTCACTGGCCCTCTTCAAGAGAAATCTTGATGAGTGGATGGGAAATGGAAAATTCACCCCAGGGATTACTCCAGTGGCTCTACCACCCCAAAGATCACTCCAGTGGCTCTACTCGACAGAGGCTCTGGGAACTAAGGTCGGGTGGCACGATGCCAGGGTAATCCTATGGGCTAGGCTTGTAAAGGCTCTAGGGCCATTAGCCTACTACACACCTATGAACCTATGAAGTAAAAAGGGAAAAAAGACCCACATATTCTGTTTATAAAGTAGTCTCATAATCAACTTAACAAAAAAAAATAGTAAAAACGTCACCCCACGTAAAAGTGAAATAAATGTTGAAGACAAAGGTGACTGCCATTACTGGTTGTTCTTACATCACCAAAGTACCAGTTTTGTAATCAGTGCTTGCAAACAGTGCAAACACTGCAAGCAGCAATGACAAATAAATGGGATCATGACCAATAGTCTGCTTTCTCTACAGTGCACAAACTAAAGCAAACAAATGTAAAAACACATACAACACTCTAAGTCAGCTAATCAGCTGATGGCTGCTTTAGTTATATTTTTGTTAGGTTCATAGTTTGGTATTTTAGATAACTTGCTTGTGCTGGAAGTTAATTGTTGTAGTTAAACATTTGCTACCTCCACAAATGGAATTTTATTGCTTTAACATTTGCTCCTAAAACATGACTGCAATGCCAAGAACAAAGTAAGTGATAATTAACCTTCACTTTAATTCAAGCTGCACTCACTTCCAGCAATCACTGAGCTTTAGCAAATGGTAAATTGTAGTCGGAATCAACTGTCTCTCCATCCCTACAGGAAAAACGGTTCCCATTCAGAAGCCTGAAACATCATAAGCCTGAAAATCAAAATCCTGAAACCAAAAGCCTGAAAATTCAGAATCCTGAAAACTCAAAATCCTGAAAGCCCAAAATCCTGAAAGCCCAAAATCCTGAAACTCAAAATCCTGAAAACACAAAATAGACATACTGATGTCATTGTGGCTTTGCTATTGTTAGCCCTGTGGTGTTAGGTCATGCGTTGGGTTCAGGTAAGTGTGCGGTTGGTTTTATGTTCGGGTTAGGGGCGGTTTAAGTGAGTTAGGGTTAGGGCGCAGGTTAGGGATGTATGCAATAGTGACAGAAATTAGGGTTAGGGGCAGTTTAAGTGAGTTAGGGTTAGGGCGCAGGTCAGGTGAGTGTGCGATAGTGACGGACCTTAGGGTTAGGGTTAGGGTTAGGGTCAGTTGGTAGATATTAGTGTCTTTGTATTGGAATATTAGCATTATTTGTGTTTTCAGGATTTTGAGTTTCAGGATTTTGGGCTTTCAGGATTTTGGGCTTTCAGGATTTTGAGTTTTCAGGATTCTGAATTTTCAGGCTTTTGGTTTCAGGATTTTGATTTTCAGGCTTATGATGTTTCAGGCTTCTGAATGGGAACCAGGAAAAACAGACCTTTACTTACTTATTTATTTATTTTTGGGGGTTCCTGTCTTTTTAAGTTCTTGTATCAGAGAAGGTAGTGATGTGACCACAGAAAGCAAAGCATAAGGACGGGGAGGGGGGTTACGGGGTGAATATCTTCACACTATTCTCTATAAGAATGCAAGAATGAGAAGCCTTGAGAGCACATAGTAAATTTTAAAGCCACTTGGGGTCAGTTTTTAAGACTTCGCTTTCAGCTCTCTTGAAAAATCTTAACACCACAGACTGCAGCTTCTGTGCCATTGTGGTAACTGTAGTGAAGTGGAGGAGTCAGTCGCAGCTGGCCTAGGATGTCAAATAACTAATAATGACATGGTTTATGGGGAAAGCTGCACTCCAACTCATTCATTTACAACAGCCTCCACTTAAGAAATCAGAACCGGGACACCAAATGACATGCAAAGGAGTAGGTAGGATTCTACATAAATATGAACACATTCAGCTCAACAGCAACACAAAATCGACCCACATCAATGAAACTACAACCACTTTCTACCTGTCTGCTTTAAATAACCACATGCAAATCTTGCATATCTAGACTCTGGACCAAAATATATCAGAACTCTATTTGGCTAACTCAGTGGAAACTGCATTTCCTGTAGAAAGTGCTGCTTTCTGAGCCTATTAAATTATAGGGAAAAATGTAGTTTTCTCCATTCCACCCAAAGCTGTTACTGACAGTGTTCTATCAATTACAAATGTTATGAGAACATCCAAAAACTCTGTGAAGTTCATCGCTCTGCAACTGACTAATGGTAACAGATCACACTACAACATTTTACATAAAGCTCCCAACTTGCCTTATCCTAACTTAGACACAAAAATGGCTTAGGGTAACCTGACAAACCTAATGCCAAACCCATTTTATTGTGATTTAGTTTAACAATGCCATGTTCATTCAGCTGTACTTTTCTTCCCACTCAATTAACAGGTGAATAAAATGGCTTACTTGACTCTCCTTGCTGCAACTATGTTGCTGCACACACCCCTCCAGCTAAGCAGAAAGCCGACAGGCTGGTAGTCTGCTCATAAAGCTGACATCATCCCGCATGCTCCTGCACGTGATGATATCAGCAAAAATTAAAAAAAGGGGAAATTTGGGAATTAAAGGAGCCACTCAGGAATTCGTGACACCACATTATTTTGACCTCAAAACTGGTAAATACCGAGGAATTTGGTACAGTTGAGAGGTATGCTGGTAAGGGTTTAGGTCTCAATGAGACTCTTTCTTTTTAAGCCAGTTTTAAAGTCACATGCTTTAGCCAGCTAATTTTGTAATTTTGTATTTCAATGGCTTTGTGTTCTTCTGTAGATTATGGTTTGATGAGATCCTAAGTTTGGCATGAAAGTGCTTATCTTTTTATTTTAATCTTTGTGTCTGTTCGTGCAATAAACAGATTAATTTTACTGTCATGTTTAGCTGGTTTATCTTTCATCCTAACTACCACACTATGTTATACTGACCTCCCTATGTTAAAATTCTTGGTTTTAGACCTGATAGATGGACTGTGAATCCTAGACAGGCCACCTGCAGTAGGAAGGTCTATATTATGGCACTGAAATGCCGTAACATTGAACACCTCAACACCAACAAGTATTCAGTGAAATTCACTTCCGCGATTTGCTTAATACTTGTCAGGCAAAT
Organism: Protopterus annectens; assembly: GCF_019279795.1. Classification (NCBI taxonomy): domain Eukaryota; kingdom Metazoa; phylum Chordata; order Ceratodontiformes; family Protopteridae; genus Protopterus; species Protopterus annectens. The sequence continues at coordinate 1,365,938,128 of NC_056746.1, forward strand.
ATGTAGGTGGCCAACTACACAATGTTGCCCTTTTGTCCACTGTACTGTGATCTCGGAGTGGTTATATATAGTTAGGGGTGTGTGGGGGCACAGCCCCCCCACATTGGGGGGTTTGGGGGCACAGCCCCCAACGTGGGTGGGTTTGGTTTAGTTAGGATTAGTTCTGTTGCATTTCAGGGCAAGTATTTTTTTGCTCAACAAGTATTCAACGAATCGTGGAAGTGAATTTTGCTGAATACTTGTCAGTGTTCAGTTGTTCGATGTTATGGCATTTCGATGTTGTAATATAGACCCCATTAGGATGTGTCTGATCTGGTTTATGTTTAACCATAAAAGGAAATGTACTAAAGATATATAAGTGCACAGTTTCACATTTGCATCATGTTGTCATTTTGAACTACTACAACTATGCTAGACACTCAAACACACATCACATATAGCACCGCACATGCACAGAAACAAATCAGTCCCATCCCCTAAACCTTATTCTAACCCTAATCCAAAAATGCTTGTATACACACTCCCACACTTAATGATAAAACATTCTGTGTATCAAAAACTTTCTGCCTTAAAATCTAAAAACTACACTTTACGTTACCCACATGTACACAGTCTTTCTCCAATTGTCACCTCCAAGAGTTGATGAAAAGTATGTTTGATGAATTTCTGAAGCACACCATTTTGTCGTTGAACTAAAAAATCCACAGAAGGGGGTGCACTCATTATATCTATCTAGCTATCTATCTATCTATCTATGTAAATATAGAAAACTAATTGAAATTTAAAAACATTGAGTCTGTCTTGAAAGATGCATACACTTCGAAACATACATTTGCTTACAGCAAATATCAACCTATCCAACCTAATGGCTTGCCTATTTCTATGTCTAGAAATTTGAATTGCCTTGTTTTCTGTTTCTCTCATTTCATCAAAAACTTAAATTTGCCATTCTTTTCTGTAATATTGACCCTTTACATGAAAATCATCTTGCCCACACTGCCCTTATATAGTTTTGAAAACAAATTGAAGTCCCTGCCTACTAATAGTCTACCTCCCTCCTTTATCCTTCATTGTATTGCTGCTAAGCAATCATACAACATTTCAAGGTTATTTGTATTGCTCATAATAACCTCCCATAATCACTTCCTCACTTCTTTCATACAACTGCCCAAAGTCCACTTACTGTTTCATTCCATCTTGCAGTCTTTCAACTCTCACCCCTCACTTTTCCTTAGCAACAGTCCTTTGCCTGTATCAGCCCGTCTCTAGCCCTCAATGTAAGCTCTTGGAACACAAAATTATGCATCCACTCCCTTACTAATTTGCAGAGCAGTCTCACTTTTTATCAAATTATTATTCTTCCTCTCACAGTTCATATAGCTATCTCTGTATCACATTCTCCATCTCTCTCCCCATTCCTTCCTATTTAACCCTCAGTCCATGCCACTTCAGGGAAAGTACTCGAGTGTTTGTCTATGACTAATCTGCCAACCTAATCTCTCCCAAGAAGTGGGCATCCTTGACCAGTAAAAGCCATCTTTGCAATATAGTAACTCCTGATTTCTGCCTCCTTCATGCACTCCTTCAGTTTTATCTCTAACCCTTACCGATTTCACCTCCTTGCTCATCTCCATTGTATTAATATCTCTATCTTCCCTCCTGTCCCTTCCTTCTGCTTAATCTCATACCTCCTAGTCACTTTCTTTACCTATATGATCCAACTACCTTTCCTATAGATTTTCACCTGCATATCCCTATTTATTTGTAAAACTTTGTCCTGTAACTGAACTTCCACTTAGATGTCTCCACCGTTCCTTAAGTCTTCCTCACCTCCTTCACCATTTTCCTTGCATGACCTTGTCTCAGTTACCACCCTAGGGTATAATTACCCTTCTGTCTCCCTGTCACGTCCTCTCCCTAATCTACCATGCTCTTCTCCTCTTTGTTATATAAATGGATACCTTTCCCACTTGATCCTCCAACATTCCCCAACTCTTAATTCATGAATCCTTTTTACACAACCATTTTAACATTGCAGTCTTTAAAAACAAATAATTAAAATATCAGCTTCTTCAAAACACAAATCTGCTAATACCTTATGGCTCTCCTATGATGTCATACTAGCAGACAGCAGCCTCAGATGCACGAGTGTCCTGTTTGCCTTTTATGAAAAAGCTCCATTAAGAACCTTTTTAAGGCATAATTTTTACACTGCTTTATATTTAGAGTACATCTCTCATATATGTAGGTCTGGCCACAATTGAACATGTTTATATTCATTATAAGTATTATATAAACTTCTGCAAACATTTCATATACTCATTGTTATAATCCAATCAGGTTTACTATCACTTGATAGAATTGCAGTTGACTGTAACTCAAATGGTTGAAACAATTTGACCAAAAAAACATTTCACTGACACCTGATTTCACTGAATCACAAATGATAGGAAAGTGTAGAATTATACAGGCAGCAAGTGGTGGTGTCATTTCTGATGTTATTATACATTTGGGAAGTGATTCTAGAAGATTCTGTGTAGAATGGCAATGCCCACTGTGTTACCGCAATCCCAAATTTATAGATATTTAAGTTTGTCCACCGACTCTGATTCATTATGTGTGGTGCAACCATGAAGTTAGTATATATTGAATTAAGGGAGGGTTGTAAGGGGCAATGTCCCCTTATTGTGGTGGTGGTGCAGAGGAAGCTTACCTCTTTGGAACCAACATTGCTTTTATGCTTTATTCTATTATGTAAAATGTTTTCTATGTACCTACCTATGGAGTCACCCTGGGTTTCGGGGGAGGTTTTTTATGATAACTTTCAGCTATGGATTTGATAATAAGTGTTGTGGTGTTTGACTTCTGCTAGTCTTGTTTGACCTTGGAGGTTTAGGTATCGATGCTTTCATCGCCTCAGAATAGGTATTTGTGTGGAATGCTGTGAAAGTGTGTAGAGAGGTTTGCATCAGGCTTGTTTAGCTTTGGTTTTTAGTTAGTTTATTTTTATTCAGTTTATACAGAATCAAACCTGTTTTTCTAGTAAATGGGTCTTCTGTCTGTCTTGTTAAGACCAGTCTTTTGTTTTATTTTTATTCTGTTATTTTAATTCCTTGCATGTTAATACAAATTAAGTTTATTTCTGAGTGGCTGATTATGGTGAGAAGTGTTTTGATATGGGAGGTTGTAGATGTACAGTTAGTGTGCGCATTTTGGGAAGTTATGCTTTTTCACTGTTGTGAATGTTTTTGTGTTTATGTGCTTGTGTGTGTGTGTGTGTGTGTGTGTGTCTATGCATACATGCATATATGTGTGTGTGTGTCTGTCTTTCTGTCTGTGAGGGCACGCATATGCATGCAGGAATGTGTGTGTGTGTGTGTGTGTGTGTGTGTGTGTGTGTGTGTGTGTGTGTGTGTGTGTGTGTGTGTGTGTGCACGCGTGCACATGTGCACATGCACTTTGGGTACCCAGTATCTGAATTTTAATTGAATTTTTAATAAGTATGGTAAATATGATACATTTAGGGAATTATAGCACGACTGATGATGCAACAAGGCTATACATGAATAGTTAATGGTTAACCAAGTGTGTAGATAAATAAAAATATCTATGCAGGGCATAGCATGGTCATATTTTCTTTGCACACTACCTGGTGTCTACCATTAGGATAAACATATTTACTCTTTTAGCAGAGCTAGGTATTGCAGGGTGCCAAAAGCATATCTACAGTGGGGTGAAGGAGTCAGACACCCCAGACGCAAGATGAAATGTAGAGCATTTCTTTTTGCACCAGCGCTTCTGAATGCTGGTATGGAAATGAATTTGAGTAGATGCTGCTTTTACTGCCAGGCAGGACTGAAGTGCTTGCATCGCTGCTGCATGTGTTGTATCAGTTGTAGCTTGCTGCAAGGATTGCTTTAGCTTTTACATGTAAAAAAAATCTCTGCTCATCGTCTGATTGAGGGGCATAGATTGGGGGAAAAACAGCCCTGGCTAAGGAGTAATAGAATGCTAGATTGAAACAGACATTTTATTTATTTAGTTTTTGCTCTTTAACTTAGAATTGAGTGACTTCAGTTGTTGAACGTCACCTGGTTTGAGATGAGTCAACTTTAACTCTGCAAGTTTTCAGGTTTACCACCAGTCTGCCCACATCATCACAAGTTTATTAATTACCTGTGAAAAATTACAACTTCCTCATTTCTGCTACATTTATGCTACTCACTAAAAAAATACATAAAAGGCACGTGCAAAATACACATACACCCCAGACATACATTCATTCACATACGCAATTGACATACATGCACCTCCTCCCACACACATTCAGCCACATGCACAAATGACACACACACACACACACACACACACACACACACACACACACACACACACACACACACACACACACACACACACACACACACACATGCAATGGGTAGCTTTTGATATATGTTCCTACAAGTTCTGTCCTGTAAATGTGGTTTGGTACTTTGTCTGAATTTGGATCATTTCAGTTAGTACTTTCATAAGGTTGTGATATTGCAGTGGTATTTAATGTTGCATTTTTAAAGTGTGTGTTTGTTTTTTAGAATTCAAGATCAGATTGTTTGTTGATATGTTATCATGTCTGAAGCTTTATTTACTGTCAGGGATGGTACAGGTGCAATTATACTGTGATTAAAGTACATTGCAGAACATTGAGGAAATTAACCAGAATCATTAGAGTGGGTAGTGGGACCATTTTTGAGTTTATTGATTCATGTCAAACGTGAGACATTTCTCTTTAAAATTTAAGCAAATTGCATTTTTGTATCAAAGGTATCAGAAAAAACATGTTTGTATAAATGTCTTGATACTCAGATACTTATGCATAAAATCTTTTGTTAGGGCTTGTAACTCTGTTCACATAAAAAAGCAAACAAAATCCCACAAAAAACAACACTGTTCACATAAATCATATTCCATAAATTAAATTAAACTCCATTTATCTGCAGTGTGTGTCAGAACAAGTGAATTGAGCAAACAGCGCTCATGGGTTGCCCCAAAAACAAAACTTGTGTCTAATGGATTTACCTGGTTAATGAAACATAACTAAATGTTTAGCTAAGTTATCAAATGTGAATATTTCAGGAGTTTTTTTCTATCTATAGCCTCTGGGAAATCTGCTTATGTGCACACTTAAACTGCAGTTTCATGACCGGATCTTTAAGCGGGTTCCCTTGTATATAAACTCCAGAGAGTCAAAAGTAAATCTACCATTATCACTGGCTGAGACATGATTATTATTGTATTATTTTTCATGGCACTTATGCCTCAAATGTCCATTGATGTATGTATTTGTTTCCTTGTTTTTGTATTAATGTTATTTGCCCTTTAGTCTGTCCTTATTTTTGGACTTAATGTGAGACAAAGGAATATGACAGCTACTAGGCATAAATTCTGAAACAATAAGTAAATAATGGTGCACAACTGCCAACGTGGAAGACAATGCTATGCCTTCGGTTTCTGTACATAGTGCAGTTTTAAAATTTGTACAATGATACCCCAAACTGTTGCATAAACAATAGAAGTTCAAAATTATATACAGATTTACACACATGCCATGCTTTGTTGTACCGCAGAAACTTTTTTTTAAAGTGTAGCTTTGTTGCTCATTTCCCCTGAGTACACCTCATATCTTTGTTGGTTCATTACATTCACTGCGTTTTACCACACATAATTATTGCCTGGAGTGAGCCATCCAAGTCTGAGAACCAGCATGTGGCCTGACTCATTTCTGATGTGGTGCTGTATGGTATCCGGGGAGATGGTAACACTCATGTCTGTATTTTCTCTCTCAACTTTTCTGCATAGCATTTTTGTCACCCTTGAGCACTGTGCATTTCCAGTCAGAAAACGTAACCAGTACAAATAGCATTGTTTTGCGCCCACAGATTCTGCATTGCTCATTACCTTTCTTTTTCAGAATAATCAAAAAGACAAATGAAGCAAAGTAAGAAAATGTTACTTCAGCATTTTAGTTTTGTGCCTGCTTTTTCTGCTGATGGAACAATTATATACATAACCCATGCAACACATAATGAAATTCATGTCACTAAAACACTTCTTATTTGGAGATTTTTTTACAGCAGCCAAAATCTTCATCTTGACCTAAATTTATCATAATTTTCACCAGAGTTTGTGTCAAAATAGTCACTAGTACCTTCCCTTCTTAACTAGGATAGTGTTTGACAGTATTTTTATCAGCATTTCAGACCAGCAATCCTGTGATTCAGTGTAGTTTGTCAATACTTTTGTAGCTGGTTTAAAAACTTTTTTCCCTATGATTATGGTTAATAGACTACAAGGTAACAGTATTTTATGCAGGTACACACTTTCCTGTTTTCTTTCTCTTTGTACACTTTAGTGACTGCTAGAATGTAAATCTATGGATCAGGGTTCTGACAAAGATTGCAAATTATGACCATATCCTGGCATGTAAAACATGTACGGATTGTAAGTGACAATGCAGATTTATAAACAAATGGTCCTTGGACCTCTATACATGCTTCCTCCAAAGATACCCCAGCTGGCTCGTTAGCTCTTGTATTACCCAGTCAAATTACCTCTGTCCTCCATTCTGTTTCCCTAACTATACCTCTGTCTTGTAACTTCACACATCCCTCTTTCTTTGGAAAATATCTGTCATAGTTACTGACTATACCTTAGAAAGCCTAATGGTAACAGTTACTCATAGTTACTGACTGTACCTTAGAAAGCTTAATGGTGACAGTTACTCATAGTTACTGACTATACCTTAGAAAGCCTAATGGTAGCAGTTACTCATAGTTACTGACTATACCTTAGAAAGCCTAATGGTAAGAGTTACTCATAGTTACTGACTATACCTTAGAAAGCCTAATGTTAACAGTTACTCATAGTTACTGACTATACCTTAGAAAGCCTAATGGTAACAGTTACTCTTAGTTACTGACTATACCTTAGAAAGCCTAATGGTAACAGTTACTCATAGTTACTGACTATACCTTAGAAAGCCTAATGGTAACAGTTACTCATAGTTACTGACTATACCTTAGAAAGCCTAATGGTAACATTTACTCATAGTTACTGACTATACCTTAGAAAGCCTAATGGTAACAGTTACTCTTAGTTACTGACTATACCTTAGAAAGCCTAATGGTAACATTTACTCATAGTTACTGACTATACCTTAGAAAGCCTAATGGTAACAGTTACTCATAGTTACTGACTATACCTTAGAAAGCCTAATGGTAGCAGTTACTCTTTTTGTTCATCTGTTGTACAGGAATTTGCTGATTTTACAGTCACCCTGCTTGCTAACCGTGGCTGACATTTTAAAGGGCCACATCAATCCTTACTGTGCAGATTCAGCTAACATATTGACTACATGACCGCAGCACAACACTGGTTACGAACACAATGACTGCACCTGGTACTGCTGAAACACCTCTTTGCTGACAGCAGTGCTTAGGAGACATGCTATCAGTTATAACGGTGTGATTCCATAGCAGTATCAACACAGATCAGCCTTGTGGTCTGTTGATCATTGCAGTTTTTTTGCAAGACTGTCACTTTACAGTGCTATGTAGCTGTCTTGCTCCTGTGTCTTCAATCTATGTACAATGTTATTTGTTTGTTTGTTTGTATGTTTGTTGGTTAATTGATTCATTGACTCATTCATTCACTCAGTAATGAGGTTAGTACACTAGTCAATTCTGGTCTTTCTTGGACCCTTTTCAACCTTGGTCTACACCACAACAATTACCTGTTCTATAGAGAATGTCTTCTGCTTAACACCAAAATCTTTGCTGAGGAATTCCCTAGATGTCCTCCAAGTATTTCTTTCTTTTTCTTTCCTTTTCATGTCTTAATTAGAGATGCTCCCATGACATGAGACTTGATTATTCCCTTTTGAAATATTTAAAAGGGATGCAAGCTGTCTCTCCTGTCTCGTCTCCTTCACAGAATGTATGCTGAACTTGACTTGCCTTTAATCATTGGCCTAAGTCTTCTGGCCCCCCTTTGCTTCTACAATAATACAGGAGCTGGCTTCAAATAAGCAGTTTTCGATTATTCTTGTGCAATCAAAATTTTATTTCCTGTTTCAGAGTAAGTGACTTCAGTATGCATCCTCCTCTGAGTATAGAAGCATAGAAAATAAAAGGCAGCTGGGCCTGGTGGCCATTTATGCCTTGCTAGTGCCCTCCTTGGGCCTTATCCTCTTTAAAAGATTGATAGGGCGGTCATACCTGGGGTGAATTTGATGATGCCATGCAGATAGCTAACTTCTTTTTGAACGAAGAAAGTATGATGCATTGCTTAGTTTGGAGCGAAAGTTTGTTTCAGAGTAGGGGCAAGGGCTGTGTGACAAATCTGTACCTCCATTGTGTTTTGATTATATGCTGAAACAAGTTTAGATTCCTGCTTCTAGTGTTATTAGGAATGTTTGCTTTGGCAAGATATACGAGGCCTTGGACTACTTGATTCTTAAGGGGACAATCCAGGTTACCTTATAAATGATAGTTAAACTAAAATTCAAACACTTTGGGTGTATAATACAAAGACAGGCTTCATTAGAGAAGACACCGATGCTGGGAAAGGTCAATGACAAAGGAAGAAGGAGGTTCAGACACTGAGATGGATAAATGACATTACTGAATATAAACTTTTAAGAATTTTCATGAATTTCAAAAGGCAGCTACTGACAGATAGGCATGGGGTACTAATGTCCATCAAGATCAAGAAGAATTAGACTTGGCTACACAATTAAACAACAACACTGGTTAGAACTGCATGCTGTTGTAAAATACTGTGATGAATTAACGTTGCTGTTGCAGAAAGTTCAGGAGGTTGATTAAGTGCTGAACAAAGACATCCACTTCATTAAATTATAGGATCATCATAGGATCATAGGAGGTTAGTAGGTTAATGGCCCTGAGGCCCTTACAAGCCTAGCCAAGAGTTTATCCCCAAAAAATAAATCTCAGTCAGCACCTGTTGTCCCTGTCAGTGAGGGACACAGGTGGAACCCATGTGGCAAATTTGTGGTTTCCCATCCACTCACCAAGGTGACGCTTGAAGAGGGTCAGCAAGATACTCTGTTTGACGTGTATGGGAAGTCAATTCCAGAGATGGGGCAGCCTCTGGGAAAGAAACCTGCCTCTCCAGCAGGCTTTATTGATGTTGCATATTAGATTTAGGCCTTTTGAGTGGGTAATGTGTGAGGAGTTAGACTTATGGATATGGAGTATCTTTAGTAAGGCAGGGTTCGATATTGCCTTGTATGCGAGACACAGATCACCTCTGAGCAATCTGTATGATACTGAGTAGAGTGACAGTAACTTGAGCCTGTCCGCATAAGACAGGTGTTGGAGGCCATGAATTCTCTTTGTGAGGTATTTCTGTGGCCTTTCCAGTTGGTGCAAGTATTAGGAGAGGTACATACCAAATGGGGCGTTATACTCAATTATTGGCCTAATGATGGAGGAGTACAGAGAGGTAATAACCTCCTTTTTTCTAGATGCAATCACTTTACTTATGAGATGAACCAAGTAGAAGGCTTTTCTGACCACTACCGCTACATAATGGTCGAATGTGAGATTGTTGTCAACCTGAGTAGACAGGTCTCTTACAACAGGTTGTGTGCTTAGGGGGTTGCCGTTGATGTGATAATCGGTAGGGGCCATGTTTTTGCCAAATGGTATGCTAATACATTTTTTGCATGTAACTTAAGGCCATGACTTTGATGCCAGTCATTTGTTGCTGTGAGACTCTTACAGTATGTTAACATAATTTGGGGAGTCAGTGACAGCACTCAACTTACAGTAATCCTCAAACTTGGTCAGCTACAGGCCTTTTTTTCTTTGCCTAGACCTCTAAGAAGTAGATGCCAAACAGTAGAGGTAACAGGGCAGATTCCTGGGGAACACCACTAGTGACAGGTATGCTGTCAGAGGCTGAGGCACCTATTTTGACCTTGTGGGTCCTATCGGTGTGCCAGTTGGGCACCCACCTGATGAGACAGGGATTTATGCCAAGTTGTGCTAGGTTTTTGATGATGCCCAAGTGGGGGATTATTTCAATGGCCTTGGCCAAGTCAAGGTAAGCTGTATGCACTGACTTTCCCTCATCCAGGGCTTTGGTGACAGTCTCAAAGAAGTCAACTAGGTTTAGCAGGCAAGATCTGCCCTTGACGAATCCAAAACGGGTGGAGTTTAGTGCTTGGCGATTGCCTATGTCCTTATTTATGAAATCCATAATAATACGCTCCATGACTTTACAGATCAAACTTGTCAAGCTAATAGTTTCCAGGGTCAGTAGTGGCACCACCTTTGTGCAAGATGATGACAATGGCAGTTCTCCACTCTGATGGAATGACACCTGTACTTAGGCTGTGGTTGAATAGGGTGCTGAATGGTAAAGCTAGTTCTTGCTGGAGATGGTTCAGAATACAGCATGGGATACTGTCAGGTCCCATGGAAGCTGTGTTCTTTGCCTTGGATAGGGCCATTAACACTTGGTCTATGGAGATGTGAGGTGTGGGACAAGTATTGCAGATATAGAATGGGCCTTTTGGTGGGGGATAGGGGTTGACATTTGCACTGAACCTATCTGCTAGCAGGTTGGCTAAGTCAACAGGATCAGTGCAAGTGGTACCATTAAGTACTAATTTGGAACAAACCTGGGCTTTGCCATGGAGGTTCCTGACGTAACTGAAGAAGGCTTTGTGGTTTCCCTTTGTTTTGGAACCTAGTTTCAATTCATAATTGGCTTTGGAGGTTTTCACTAGTGATCTAATTTGCTTGTTGAGCCAGAGGAAGGAGTTTTTCCAATTTGGAATTTGTTCCTTTTCACCCTTGGACAACAGTTTCTTCCTTTTGATGTAAAGCCTGTAGATCGAGAATGTCCACCAGACAGGTTTGTGTTTTCTTGAGGAGCAGGTTTTAGTTCTGTTGGGTATGGCTGAGTCCTTGCAGTTGTACAGGTGCTTGTATACTGCATTGGTGTACTGTTCAGCATAGTTGTCTGCATCCTGTAAGGGGGGCAGTGGTGTGAAGCTACTGATACCCTCCCTTAGGAGGGTGTAGTCAGCTTTTGAGAAGTCTTTTAGGTTGGGTTATGGCTGGGGGGGGTTTGGGTGGGATAGAAACTTTGAATGAATCAGACCGATGATCTGATCTCACCAGGGAAGAACATACTACGGGGTGATGCAGTGGCCACCCATGTTGGTAAGAACCAAGTCCAGAATGTTATCTTCCCTTGTGGGGAATGAGATGAGATGGTCTAGTGCTTTAGAACTGATGAAGTCAAGGGATCGTTGGGTGAGTGAATTAGTGCAGGAATAGTTTATCCAGTCTATGGTCAGGTAGTTGAAGTCACTAAGGATCAGGGTGTTAGGGGTACCCTGATGGAGTCAAGTAGGTCTATGTAGGAGGAGTGGGTGTTGTGGGTTATGGAGTGGGGTCTATAGCTGGCTATAACTTGTATCAGGGTCTTGCCAACTGTCAGTTACACCTGGAGTAATTTCAGTGTGTCATGCTGGCAAACCAGTCTGGAGGTGTGCTTGTCCTTATTGAAGATAGAGACTCCACCACCCTTAGTCTTCCTGACCTCATTTTGGGGTTAGAATGCTTGGAATGAGGTATAGCCTGGTAAGGCAAGGGTACTCTCTGCAGCCCTGAACAAAGTTTCTATGACCACACAAACATCAGCATCTTCCAGTATGAGATGAGCCTCCAACAAGTGCATTTTCAGGTTAAAGCTCCTAGTGTTAAGCAGCATGACCTTCAATTTGCTTTTTGACAGATTTTTTATGTTGAAAGTTTTGTCTTTGGGCCATAACCTAAAAAAGACACAATGGGGGAGGCAAGAGCCTTGGCCAGGATCTAGAATCCCAGGGCTGACAGGTAGAGGCCATCTCTGGCAAAGCATCAAAGCCTGTCAACCATGTCATCCCAGGCAGACAGATATGGGATCCTCTTGGAAAGACACCAGAAACTAAGTCAATTGTTGAAGTCAATTATTTTTTGTTGGAATTGTGGCATCATTCTTGGTGAAGGTAGGATGATGCTTAGGGCTAGGGTCATATCTGCCTGGGACATGTACTCTAAGAGCTCAATCATGTCTCTCTTCATATAGTCTAGGGAGGTACATCTGAAGTCATTCATACCAACATGGACAATGACAGAGTCATACTTGTACCTTTTGTGGAGAGACTTAAGTGCGTGCGTGATGTGGTAGATTCTGGCACCTGACAGACAGCTGACTATGACCTTCTCTTTGTCGAGCCTAGTGAGGGGGACATATGTGTGTCTCACAATTGAGTCGCCAATGACTAGTATGTGCTGTTTATTGTTATGCCTTATGGGCTGTATTGCTTTATTTTTATGCCTTATCGGCTGTGTTTGTGAGACACTGGTGTGTTGTCTGCTGTGTGTAATGTATTTGGTGTAGTGTGTGGAATGTTTGTGAGTGTGTTTTGGAGGTCTCTGTTGTTTAGGTAACTTTTTATTTAGCACCTCTGCATTGGTGGGTGTTAGTTGTGCTTGGCTATGTTATGTGGGTGGTGTGGCATTTGTGCTGGCAATCTCCTCTTTGTCAGGAGTACTGACTGTAGCATGAGAGAGCAAGGATTCCAGGTTACTAATATAGATGCATTTCTTGCAAGTAGAAGAATTATGTGTTAGACGAAGAGGGCTGTCAGTGAACTTGAAGCAGTTCCTGCACTGTCTCAGTATGCCTATGTTGACCAGGTTATCAGGAGAAACTGATGGGAATTGTCCAGACATAGTGTTCTGAAACTTGGATGGACTTATGGAGAGAGGGTTTTGACAAGGGTTTGTCCACAAGTGTGTAGACCACAAAAAACTTCTTAAATGTAAAATAACTCACCTGAAGCACAAGTGCTAAAACCATAACTAAGATGCTTAGAATAGCAGATAAATTTAATCAGGTTAGTAACAAGCAGTAATAAATGCAGGAGAATAAAAGCACTTGAACACTTAAGAGCAATTAGCAAAGCAAAATAAGGTAATAAAGTAGGTAGAACACAGTTACAGTAACAGCAGATTAACAGAGTGTACAATTGTTTTTAAGTGGAAAGGGAGGAAACAGAAGATAATTCAAGATTAAGAAACTAAGGGTGCTAGTCTTCCCAAATGCTGTCTCTGTACACAGTAGACAGAGCTGATGAGATGGGGCTGGTACATGTGTACAAAATCAAAGAAGCAAGGGGGTAGTCCTTCCCAAATTATCTCACTGTACTCAGTCGAGTGAGCAAATGAGATGGGGTTGAGAGGAGTGTCCAAAGACAAATTTACTTCAAAGGTGGGCAGTTCCAAAACCACCAAGTTTAAGAATACAACAACACTTGGGTGGCAGTGCAGGAAAAAACAGACTGGAGAAAGAAAGAGAGAGAGAGAGAGAGACCACCAATATTCAATCAATATTTAATGAAACAAATAAATAAATGCAGTATAGTTTTGTTAACTATCACTGAAACAGAACAAGTGCAGAAGCATATACTTTTATCAGCTTTGTACATCCAGATGGTTATAGAATCAGTCACAGCCAGTTAAACACCTCTGCTACATTTATATATCACTTATAATCTACCCAATTTTTCTCACTCAAACATTATATACCTCATTTAAGTCCTGCCTTCTTTAAACCTCATTCCTACCCTGTATGTGTTGCTCCCACAATTCCCATTTTTTTCCTATGTAGCTTGTTCCTACCTTTTCCTAAAGATCAAAATTCCAGTTGTTTTATCTCTGTTACTATATTCACTACCTCTGTTATAGTTGATTTAGATTTCAATTTCCATTTTCTAGTAGTTGCTTTATAGCCAGCCATCATAATTAGACACAACAAGGCCTTACCATGTCTACGCTATTCTGATTCTGTATCATAGCTCAGAAAAAGCATCTACCTCGTCACACCAATCTGCCCACCAAGCATCTCCAATAGTGCATCCTGCAGGGAATCCTTGAAGTCCGCCAACTTACTGCACTCCTAAAGATATGTTCACAATTAGTTTTTTCTTCCCTGTCATACCTCTATTTGCTGTCTACCTGAGAAAAAATTATCTGGAGTCAGCTTGGGGTATAAAAATATCTATGTATACATTTCCAAGCAAAAGTCCTAAATCTTCTAGATTTTGTGCATATTTGGGAGATATGCAGATATCCTCCCATTGTTTCTTTGCGAATTACATATCTAATCTCTCTTCCCAATCTTTTCTAACCTCCTCTGATTGATTCTTATAGTTATCATGCAATATTTTATATGCTCTACAAATTATTCCTTTTTAATGGCAGTTTCTGTTCTAGATTCTACTAAAAACTCTACCAGTGCTGGTCTTTCATTTAGGACACCCCTATTTCTTTCTCTTTGCCTATACTCTGATATCATTCCTTGATAGGGAAAGTTATCTCTAACCTGAAGTCTAAATAAATTCTTGGCCCCTTCCCATTCTATTACCTTTCCCCCTCTAGTTATTTGCTCCCAATACCTTGGTTCCTTTTCCAGTTTTCTCCAATATATTCCAGCCCCTCTTGCCTATTGTCTGTATCCCTAGTTGCAGTCATCGCTATCTGCAGTCTCTCCTTTCTCCATTTTCATGTTGGCATAATTCTTAGAATACGTTCTGATACTTTATTAATATAATATTCTGTATGATTATTGTTATCCCCCTTAAAGGTTTGCATCCAAAATCCCAGTCTCTCCTTGTTTCTTGAGCTTCCCCCCATTTCATCATCATCCCTTTCCTCTTTGAATTATAGTTTTCTGCTTGTGCTGTGTATAGGAGCCTTAACTGTTTGGTAGTATTTATGGTGCCAGCCATTGCTAGGTACAAAGAGAAAGGATAGTGACACTCAGAATGTCTGTTACTTACTATGAACAAAGCGGTGTGTCCTCCGGACCTTGGTAATATAATGTAATTAAAAGACCTGTGGTGGTGTGATATACTGCAGACATTTGAAAGTACTTCTGTTAAGAGTAGCTAATATAATAGGTTCATATGTAGGTACTAGGCTATTGGCCCTAGGGCCTATATAAGCCTAGCAAAAAAAGTACCCTGGCTTTCGCCACCCAAGAAAATTGTTTACCTGTGCCCCTACCGGGCAGAGCCACAGAAGTGATCCCTGGGGTGAATTTCCTATTTCCCATCTAATCATCAAGATTTTTCTTAAAGAGTGCTAATGAGGAGCTCTGTTTGATATAGATAGGTAGTTTGTTCCAGAGTATGGGAAGTCTCTGGGACAGGAATCTATCACTCCCTCATGTTATGTTTATTGTGGTGACAAGGTTTAGATCCCTAGAGCATGTAGCTCAGAGGGATTGGGATTTCTTTAAGTGGAGCATGTCCAACAGCTCTGGGTTTGACATAGCTTTGTATGTTAGGCAGAGATCTCCTCTGAGTAGGCGATATGTGACTGAATAAAGCTGGAGCTTTTTGAGACGGTCGCGTAGGGCATCTGTTTGAGGCCTGTAATCCTCTTTGTGAGGTATTTCTGCAGCCTTTCCAGTTGTTGTAGATGTCATGTGATGTACATACCAAAAGGGGCGTTGTACTCTATAATGGGTCTAATGAGTGCTGAGTAGAGGGGAACAATGACATCTATTTTCCTGGATGAGAAAACTTTTGTGATAAGGTGCGCCACATAGAAGGATTTCCTGACTACTGTGGTGATGTGATTATCAAAGGAGAGACTACTGCCCACCTGTGTCCCAAGGTCTCTTATCACACTTTCAGTGTTTAGTAGACTACCACCTATGTGGCAGTTCATGGGTACATAGTTTTTAGCATAGGGGATGACAATGCACTTTTTGGCATTGAGCTTGAGGCCATGGCTTTGACACCAGGCATCTGTCTCAGTGAGGCCCTTTTGTAGGATGTCCACATTGTTAGGAGTTTTGATTATGGCTCCTAGTTTGCAGTAATCTGCGAACTTCATTAGCCAAAGACCTTCTGCGTTAGCCTGTACTTCAGAAAAGTAGATATTAAACAGGAGAGGACCCAGGGCTGAACCCTGTGGTACTCCACTTGTCACTGGTCTGAAGTCAGATTTGGAGTCTGCTACTTTCACAGTGTGGGTTCTGTTAGTGAGCCAGTTGGCAACCCATCTTGTGGCATAGGGATTTATACCTAGTTTAGTGAGTTTATCTATAATTCCAGAGTGGGGGATGTTGTCCAAAGCCTTGGCAAGATCTAGATAGGCTGTGTGAATCACCTTACCCTTGTCTACAGCTTTGGTGACTGCTTCAAAGAAGTCTATCAGGTTTAGGAGACATGATCTGCCTTTTACAAGCCTGAACTGTGTGGGGTCCAGAGTTTGGAGATTACCAATGTCTTTGTTTATAAGTTCCGTGAAGATATGTTCCATGTCCTTGCAGACCAGGCTTGTCAGGCTAATTTGGCGGTAGTTCCCAGGGTCCGTGGTGGCTCCCCTCTTGGGGAGTGGGATAACCGTCACTGTGCAGCATTCTGCAAGCACAAAGCCTAAGGTGAGGCTATGATTGAACATGGTACTTAGGTGGGGTGCCAGTTTGTTCTGTAGTTCATGTAAAATGCAGCCTGGGATGTTGTCTGGTCCCATGGATGCTGTGTTCTTGGCTTTGGAGAGTGTGTTTTTTACCTGTGCAGCTGTGATTACAGGAACTTTGCATTTGTCCAGTATAGAGATGGGCCCTTTAGGGTGTGAGAGGGGGGTAAAGTTAGCACTGAACCTATCTGCCAGGATGTTGGCAATATCAGTTGGGTCTGTATATTTAGTGCCATTGTGCTGTAACTCAAGCAGATCTGAGTGTTGCCATTGAGATTCTTGATATAGCTATAGAATGCTTTGTGGTTGTCTTTAGAATCAGTGGCGATTTTTTTTTTTCGTAACTAGCTTTGGAGGATTTTATCAGGGATCGCAGCTTCTTACTGAGGGTGACCAGGGAGCTCCTCCACTCATGGGATTTTACTCTCTTTTGCAACAGTTTCTTCCTTCTGTTGTAGAGTTTGTTTATGGCAGGGGACCACCAGATTAGCTTCCTTTTTTTGGAGATAGCGTCTTGGTTCTGTTTGGGTTGGCACAATCCATGCACTCGTGTAAGTGCTTATAAAGTGCAATTGTGTAGGATTCAGTAGTCTTAACTGTATTGTCCATCTGCATGGGTGTCATGAAGTTCATCACTTCTGGCTTTGGAGAAATTGTTTACTGTGGTTTCCTTAATGGGGGGTGGGGGCAGGACGTGGATATCTAGGGTGATTAGCTTATGGTCGGATCGGACCAATGAGGCATTGACTTCAGGTGTGGAACACCGGTCACTCATGTTGGTAATGACTAGATCTAGGATATTGTTGCCCCTGGTGGGGGTGTGGATAAGTTGATCCAGGGCATTGGAGTTTACGAATTCCAGAAAGCGTTGAGCAAAGGAGCTGGTACATGAGTAGTTTTCCCAGTTAATGGTGGGGTAGTTGAAATCGCTCATTATTAGGGTGTTTGGTTGAACCCTAATATTTTCCAGTACATCAAGAAAAGAGGAGTGAGAATCCTGGGGCATGGTGGGGGATCTGTAGCAAGCTACAATTTGGATTGCAGTTTTGCCCAGAGTTAGTTGCACTTGGATAACCTCGGATGTATTATGCTGAGCAACTAGCCTGGAGGTGTGGATATCCTTAATGAATATGGACACACCTCCGCCTTTTGTGTTCTGGTCCAGGTTACATGGCCGAAAAGTGTGGTATGAGTTATAGCCTGGTAGTGCAGGGGTGCTCTCTGGAGCCTTGAACCAGGTCTCAGTCACTGCACCAATATCGATGTTCTCCATTTTAAGGAGTGCCTCGAGTGAGTGCATTTTGAGATTTAGACTTCTAACATTGAATAGCATCACCCTCAGTTTTTGCTTGCCTGTTCCTGTTATGGTGGTGAATTTGTCATTTGAACCTTGCCTAAAAAAGGCACTATAGGGGCAGCAAGAACCTTAGCCAGTATTGGGAATCCCAGGGGTCACAGTTGCAGGCCATCTCTGGCAAAACATCGTGGTCTGTCGACCATGTCATCCCAGGCAGACACATACTGAATCCCTTTAGAATGACACCAGAAGCTTAGCCAATTGTTGAAGTCAAGCATTTTGTCCTTGTACTGCAGTATCATTCTGGGTGATGGCAGAATGCTACTCAGGGCTAGGGTCATACTACCTGCCTGGGCTACAAGATCAGAGAGCTCTTCCATGTCTCTTTTCATGTAGTTCAGGGAGGTACGTCTCAGGTCATTCACACCAACATGGACAATGATGGATTCATATTTGTACTTGTTGTGGAGTGACCTGAGTGCGTGGGTTATGTAGCGGATCCTGGCACTGGACAGGCAGCTGACATTAACTTTCTAATTGTTTAGCCTGGTGAGTGAAACATCAGTATGCCTGACTATAGAGTCACCTATGACTAGTGTGTTGGGTACGTTGTTTTGCCTTATTGGCTGAGGTTGAGTGGCACACTGAGTCTGTGGGCTATGTGTCATTTGGGTTGTGCTGGGGGGTGGAGGTTGCTTGCATTTCTGCTTTGGAGGTCTCTGTTGCTTGAGCAGATTATTATTGAGAGCCTCTGTGAATGTTTCTGTGTTTCTATGTGTGGATTTTGGTGGTGTAGATTTAGTGAGACTATGTGATGAGTGTGGTATAGAGCAACTGTTTACCTTCTCCTCTTGACTGTCAAGTTCAGTCTTGGTTGGAGAGAGCTTTACCTCCAGTTTGGCTAGATAAGTGCATCTCTCACAGGTTGTAGTGTTGGGTGGTAGGAGGAGAGGGTTTTCTGTGCACATGAGGCAATTTCTAACTGGCCCCATATTTTGTCGTGTCCCTACTATATTTTGGGATAGTCTAGCTAACCTCCTGATGTCCTTATAGTTTTAAATTAAATCAGTCTCTCTTGTACGACTGTTTCCCCCTTTAATAGCCCCTTTTTATGTCCTTGACTCATATTTGTCATTTTGGCTAGGTCTTCAATAGCTAAAATGTTTTATATTAGTCTTTCATACTGTTCTGGCTAATTTAAACATACTAATATAAATTAAAGTTTAGTCAATATGGTAGTATATGTGGTAAGCCCCACCCTCTGTATGATATTGGCATATATATACCTTCTGTTTTGCAACATCTCTTCCTTTACCTGGCACAGTTAAATTATCTGGAATAGCTTTAATATTTTGTAGCTTTATGTACTCATAAAATATTAGTAAATTAGTAAGGTTGTATAATGCTATTTGGGGAATCATGTCTTTCAGTACATTTATTTTGTTGGTCAGTACACTCAACACAGATACTATATTCGTTGGAGAAAGCTGTATGTTGTATCGTAATATTTAAAGATTCCCGTAAAGACTTCTGTCACATAGGATTAATGTACAGAGTAATTCACTGAATAATAGAGGTTTCAGTGATGATGGGAAGTCTGGGCTCTGTCATGGGCATTTAGTTGTTTAATGTGTTTACGTCACCCTTTCCTTGTTTGACGATTTATAGGACATGACATTTCCAGACAATATGAATTGAGGTTAATGGCAATAAGGCTGGAAGATGAAAACTTTAGCAGCATTATTTGGATTGTCTGTTTCAGTGAGAACACAGAACAATATTGTTTTCATTTCTAAAAGTATATTATTGTATACAGTGGCTGATTGAATAGCTACTTTCCATATTCAGAAGTTAGATTTTACAAGTGAATGATGTTAAAGATCTAGGGATATTACTGGGTTGTTCCTTATCATTTGTAACACATATGAGGGCCGTAACCAGGAAAAGGTACTTGGTGATGCATGACATTTTTTGTATAATTCCATCAAAGTATGCAGACATTTTGTTAACCCTATTAAAAGTTACAGTCAGACCACATAACAGATCAGTGTTCTGTGCTTATAACTTGACTGTGATTAGAAAATTAAAAAAGTATGCAAAGTCATTTCACTAAGAAAAATAAACAGCACAAACACTGCAAATGATACCATCTGAATTGTAGACCTCCTGGCAGTTGATGGAGTGATTCCCTTTGCGATTCACATACTTCCTTCCCAGTCCCCCAAGTGATGCCCTTATTTCATTGTGGGTAGAGTCTGTATCCTCCACTACCTCAGGAAAATGGGTTATATCATAGAATTCCTGCATGGCATTCCCTCTCTCGTCTGTGATATATGGGATTCACATATGGTCTCCCACATACTTAGCAAGGCATCGATAAACTCAAGGAGTATTCTTGAGGTAGATGCTTGAGACACCCCTACTATTTACCTGCTATGTCATTGAAAGGTCCTTATAGGTAATATAGGTAAAGCCATGCATACAGTGCTGTCCACTGGGATCAGTACTGCATAACTCCCACAGGGCTGCAGATGAGGCCGACACATGTCCACAGTGTATTTTATGGTATACTTATCCACACAGTAATCATCCAAAATGTCAGTGTCAAGGAGTCCGTGAAACACTAAAAGTTGTCAGAATACGTGGCACCACAGGAAGTGATGACATGCACTATTGTGCATTGTAGCTGCAAAGAGAGCTTCTTGCATATATGCACTTACTAATGCGGTGGCAGCCCCTGACATTATTTAGCAATTCCCTTTGCATGAATGTGACCATTCATCCATGTTCAATTATATAGCCAGCATAGGTCCAAGGCGTGGCTTTTTCATGCTTACAGATCACCCTGTCATCTCAATTTGCTTATTTGCATAAACCACACCTCTCATTTTAATACTGTTGCTCAATACCATGTCATTATGTGGCCATCGGTATATGCTGTTCCCAACCCTGCTGCTTGGCATTCCTCGCTAGAAATTCGTGTGTCACTAAATCACATACTTGCATGCGGCCTCTCATCACACAGATTTGCTAACCGCTTTGCAGAAAAGATTTCTGAAATGGGCTGAATAACTTGGTACCAGAAACAGACACATTTCATTCAGATGTTAAAAAAGGGATGCTTTGTTGTGCAAGAGGTGCTATACCAGTGGAATCACTTAACGCTATCCATCAGATTAGAGACAGATTTTTAAAATGTTAAGTTCTTAATTGGTTATTAGGCATGTAACAGGACAAATGACTTTGGTCACCCGTGGGCGATGACTACTTTGTGATCTACTAAGGACTAAAGGCTGGAAGTTAAACTACATTAACATGTTGTTATGTAATTTGTTAATTATTTTTAAAATATTTAAGTTACAAGAATTTATTTATTTATTTACATTTGTTCACCGGGAAAGTCTGAATGGGCCAGAAGCCCATTTTCAGCAGAGGCCTGGGGAGAAAAGCTCCACAGAAATACAAACAACATACAATAATTAGATAATACGACAGTATACATACATACAGTAAGATGCAGAATACATATCTTCTAGTCTATACAACATGGTATTCAATACAGGTTTCTAGTAGATACAAGTTCAAATAGAAAAACACACAAGCATTTCAGTGAAGATCACTATGAGAAAAAATTATTAATTATTTTTCTTTTGCATTAATTTTTTTTATTTCTAGATTATTATTATTATTATTATTATTACACTTTACTACCCAAAATATTTTTTTCATGTGAGACCCTCACAGCAGGGGCTAAAAGTTCAGATTCTTAAAGTAACTAACACTCAGGAGTATGCAGAATATACCAACTTATTTTCCTAATGTTTCTTATCTACAAATCTTATGTTAACAACTCATCTATCACTGGTTTCACACCTCTTAAAAATATAACTTCTGTACTGTGCATGTCTCCCATTTACTGGCCTTAGTTCGGATGAAGAAAAGGGATTTTCTTACATTATCACTGGCTAAATCTCCCCAGTTTTCACAAGTCATTTTTTCAGTTCTTGCAAACATTAAATGTGAAACATTCATTGTTAGTCATGGTCAGAACATACATTTTTTCTTATCATCTTTCTGTGCATACACCAGTGTGAACAGCTGAAGACTGCAGCAGTTGTCACCTTTGTGTTATAACCACAATGCAATCGTCACACAGACAAGACTTATAAAAGTAAGCATGAATTTTGGAGTTGACATAAAGGGGTAAGATCTGATGCATGCTCACATATAAACAGTCTCACATTGTGACTTCTCATGCAAATAGACTTCTGCAAGGACTTAGCATTATCATTTGCTTATTAGGACCTCTAATTCTATCTGCTAAAGGTTTGCTTTGAAGTCACCTAATTCTAATGTCAAATATCAAAACAAACAGCTGGGACACAACAGTCTTGTCCTTTATTGCAGGCTTAGGTAGGTATTTATAACTTAATGAGCTCTGTTTTTTATTCAAGATGACTTAACTCTGGGTTATCTTTGCTTAGTCATACACCGCAAGGCAAGTGAAATTGCAAATGCCACTGAACATGTAACCTATTAATAGCAATGTCTTCATGGATATGTCCAGGAATGTAAGACTAGTCATTTGATATGATAAAAGCTATGATCAGAAGTTGTGGTAATTGTCACCATCTGCAATCCATTAATTGAAGGATGCTGTCTAACTTGGTTCACAGTTGGCTTCAAATCCCAGCTAAACTACTGCACGTTTGTCTATGCTGAAAAAAATATTCACTCATTGGGGGTTATTTCCATTTCTAGTTCTTTCTTACCTCCATTTTTTCCAGGATTGAAAAAAAGGGAATTTCCTTCAAACTAAGCATCCAGTTATGAAGTTTGTATAATGATGGAGACTGGTAGATGGCCAGTGTCTCACCTCCTGATGTACATATCTGTTTTTGGGTTACATTTCCCAGTAGGCCTTTCTATTATTCCCTGTGGTCACCACAGAATGTCTGACCATGAAGTTGCTGGGAGCATGAAATGTGTTTTAAAGCAGGGTGTCAGATGTACCAGTGTAGTATACAGTCCACTGGGACTGATGTCTGAGGACCCTTCCCTTCACATTAGTAATGTTAGCATCTCTTCAGGGGAGGTGTGTGCTTCACTGGGACTGATGTCTGAGGACCCTTCCCTTCACATTAGTAATGTTAGCATCTCTTCAGGGGAGGTGTGTGCTTGTCAGGGCGTAGAGAAGAAGGCATCCTTGTGGGAATTCAAACCATTCATTTTCCCAAGGAATCAAAGTGAGAGAAATATGCTTAGCTTTCTATTTCTTTTCTTAGTCATGACAACCCCCCCAACAAAGTGAAGTGGTTCAGAAACCAGATGAACCTCCATTAAAGTGCCTGGAACCTCATCTCTTACAAGGATTTGAGGTATGCCCTGTTGTCCATTGGAAATAATCACCCTAGGATCCCCCTTCATTACTGTCTTGTTGGCTCAGTCTCTTCAGATGTGTGTGTGTGTAGCAGACAACATGCTAGCCTCTGGATGGGTCATGGTAGTAGTCATCTGGGAAGAAGTCAGAAGTTTCATGGAGTCCTGCTGCATTTCAGTGGGAACATAAAAAAATCAGCCTGGACAGCAGAAGAATTAGACCTAGTTTTTTTGATCTTTTTCGGTACGAGCAGGACATCCAAGACTAAAGGTTCCACTACGAGCAGGACATCCAGGACTAAGGGTTCCACTATGAGCAGGACATGCAAGACTAAGGGTTCCACTATTGTGCTTTGTGTGAGGCACTTCAATCATTTGGAACTATTTAAGGAGGAAAGTCTTGCTCATAGGGTTTTTTGAATGACTGATCGGCAGACTTCACAAGTTCTGTAATCGTGATCAGCTTCCAGACAAAACAGAAATTGGGAATGGAGATCTTTATAAAGGATCTGCCTACCACAGTCACACTTCCACCTCTTAGCTGACATTAGCAAACTTTTGTATAAAAGAGCGAGGACAAGAAGGTTCCCCACCGGGGCACTTATCTGAATAAGTCTAGGCAATGGTGGCAGTTAATGACAACATGATGTCCAGACTGATGAGAGCAAATGTCCTGCATTCGACTGATGGCAAAATAGTCTGAGGAGCTTATGCTAATACATCCATTTAAGTACCCCTATGCCTGTGGACTGAGGTCATATGCTGGATGTATAGAGCATCTGATGTCTGTGGGCTGAGGACATATGCTGGATGTAGGGAACATCTGACAGACTTTGGCTTACATATGCCATCTAGATGTCAGGTTACATTGGGCAGGATGACCCCTATCAGTACTGGAATAGTGCAAAAGTGATCCAAGGAAGGTCAGCATTGATGTTACTGTAGGAGTCTTCGCTATGTATGCAGAAAATAATTCTAGAGGCTTTGTGCATGGTACCTCCCAAGGTATTTTAGATGGTGTTGTTAATTCAGCACAACAATAAAGAAGATTTCTAATGATAATGAAACTGAATGCCTGTCATCTTGGAATTATTTGTAGGTCACAGTCAATGAAGGTAAACAAAACAGTTTTCTAAAGGGGATACCTACACTACAACTCATTGTCTAATGAAACACCTGCAGTCCAAACCCAAGCAAATCATTGGCTACTATGGAGTTTGTGATGTGAAGGATGAATGCACCACAAAGGCTATGTGAGGATTTGGTGACTGCTTGAACAATTATCAGTTTCCCAGATTTTTTTATGAATACAAGCTCATTCAGAAGCATTGCATGCAGTCAAAACCAGTGCTTAAGAAATCTGGCTGCAAGTCTTTTGAAACTCATTCCTGCAGCTCCTACAGTGTTGCTGTAGGTCTCTTGGCAGCCTCCCTGACCAGTTTTCGTCTTGTCCTTTCATCAGTTCTGGAGGGACGTCCAGCTCTTTGCAATGTCACTGTTGTCCCATATTTTCTCCACTTTTTCATGACTGTCTTCACTGTGTTCCATGGTCTATCCAATGCTGTGGAAATTTTTTTATACCCTTCTCCTGACTGATACCTTTCAACAATGAGATCCCTTTGATGCTTTGTAAGCTCTCTGTGAACCATGGCTTTTGCTGTAGCAGGCAACTGAGTAAATGTCAGGAAAATCATACTAGGACAGCTGAACTTTATTTGGGTTTAATCAGTGTCTCTCTAATTGACGGCGGGTGTGTACCCAAGAAGACTGAATGCTGTAATTGAATCAAAATGTGCTTCAACAAAGTATCAGTTTAAGAGAGTCAACACACAACAAAGTATTAGTTTAAGGGTGTTCACACTTATGCAACCAGCATATTGCACATTTTTTATTTTTTATATATTTTCCCCTAACAGATTTGTTTGTTTTTCAATTGAATTGTACAGGTCACATAAAAGTTGAGAAAAGTTTTGAAATGATTTACTGTGGTCCCATTTTTTTATATCACCAAATCCTGGCATTTTAAAAGTGGTGTATACACTTTTTATATCCACTGTATATCTATATCCATGTGTGTGTGTGTGTGTGTGTGTGTGTGTGTGTGTGTGTGTGTGTGTGTGTGTGTGTGTGTGTATACATCTCTGTATTTACCTATATATATGTGTATGTTAAAACAAACTATGGCCTCTAAACTGATAGATGCATGCTTTCTGCCTCTCTGCATGGTCTTAACACAAGGTCTTAACACAAACAAAAAAAAAAACGTAGGATGATAGACTTTGTGAAATTAGTGTATTCTTTAGGATGTGTTCATTTCCAAAATTAAAACATCCAAGTTACAGAAGTTAGATGATAACATTTTTGTAAGCTCTGATTTCATCTGTACATTATTCATTTGAAATCCTTTGCACTATAGCTTGATAAAGTCCTCTGAAAGTGGCATTTTAATAAGGATTAAAGATACATATGAAAAATGAACAAAATCTTTTGAACAGCCATCATAGGATGCCATAATGCAGTATAAATATAGCAATACCTATATCAAGTACTTGAGTTTTAAAGTAATTTAAGTTTAACTACTAATGAATTCTCAGTAGGAAATTTAAATCTGTATATGGCATTGTAAATGAGATTCAAACAAAATTAAATTCCATTGTGCAGATGATAGCACTTGTAAATCCACTTGACGCTGGTAAAATTATGTTCAAGTTTGCAAGACATTTCTTATAATTCTGTAACAAGAGACTTCCCCACAGTCCAGCCAGAGTATGTTGCTAGGTGTCTAACTACATCAGTATAGACAAGATTTAACGTACTCATTTCTAAGTGACCTTATGAATTAGTATGCATATTTTTGCAGTTCAGAACTGTAATATTACCCCAAGAAAAAAGTAAAGACAGTTTTTTAGGGTGTTGCATCATCATGTTGGCAGACTTTACTCCACACCCCCTTAATTAAATAGAACAATACCAGGGTTATAGCAACAGTTAATATGCTATTTTTGATGAGTACTGTATTATTACAGGAACAAACTGTGAGATATTTTGTTCCATTTCTAAATCACTTTCCACCACAGATCCTTTTACGAGGATAAGATGGCACTGTGCAAAAAATGTACTCACTGATTACAGAACCCAGACGGCAATATAGAGCTCAAAGGCATTACAGAGCTCAAAAATAACAGTCGTGTGCAGAATTTTAATCATAGTTAATAAAATGGACTCTGTGAACAGAGTATCCACAATTCAGATATTTATTTTTTTATTTTTATTTATTTATTATTTGTTGACCAGGAAAGTCCGACTAGGTTCCACAGAGCCTGTTTTCAGCAGAGGCCCAGGGAGAAATGCTCCAGATGCATGTCTTTGGAATGTGGTAGGAAACCAGAGTACCCAGAGGAAACCCATGCGAACACAGGGAGAAGATGCAAACTCCACACAGAAGGCACCCCAGCCGAGAATCGAACCGGAGAGCCTCTTGCTGTGAGGCGACAACGTTAATCGCTGCACCACTGTGCCACCCAATATGAAACAGATTCTCATAACATCCACTTTTGTACTGTTCAGTACTGACTAAATCATGTTATCTTCAGTAACTCCACATTTTTACTCGGCTGCATCTATGTAGCTAATGAGTTTTAGCTGATTACCAAAGTAATATTAATAGTTGATAGTTATGTTACAAAATAGATCAGGGAGATAGACAACTTCACAATCAGGTAATTTAAATTAAATTAGATGTACTTTTTGACTTAAAGTAGAAGACTGAGTAAATAACGTTACTTCTTCATTTTTTAAAATGCCAGTTCAACGTTTTCCTTTTTTTTCCCTTTAGTTTCATTTTTTTCCCGTTTTTTTTATTTTTTTCCTTCCTAGATAATTTATTTTAAAATATGTGTATTTTAGATTCAAGTTCTACAGATAAGTGTTATCTTGAAGTCTGTATTCTTTATTCCGTTTGTGCAATACTGGAAGATTGCTTTCATATGCATGTTAAATTGATCTGTTGTGTACATTGACTTAGAACAAGAATATAAAACTTATTGTAGTGTATTCCTGTCAAAACTGACTTTGCCAATACAAACGCCCTTTGAAAATTAGTCAGAGTACCCACCAGGTGGATATAACATCTTGGATCTTCCCCTTCCTAATTTGGGAGCATCTTTCACTGACCTTTGCATAAATTCGTCACTTGTTAGGTCTTAACATAAAGCAGTCTCTTTCAAAATAAAATTGAAACGAGAGATCCCTTCCACCCAAGGTAGATGTCTTTAAGACAAACTGCATGGTACATTGACAAGCATCAAATCCCCCCAAACCCAGTTAACTCCACTGAAGATACAAAAATGTACACCACCACACTATACCAGCATGTAAACTGCTCCAAAGAGGCAGCTGTACCCCATCAGAACAAGCGCATGGCAATCCCCAGGAACAAACCCACATGGTGGAACCATAATATCAAAAGCATTCCAATAAAAGGAAAATAATTCTGACCGAATGTAAGAAGAGTAATTCCCAGAATTTTAGAAATAAATGAACAAATCAGGAGCTTATTAAAATCCAGCAAAGCCAAAGTTTGAACTGACCAAAGGCAATCAAAAGGCCTTTTTAGATATGTTTATAATCTCAAACACACACGACAGCAGCGTGCTGATCTGATTATGAACAATGTTATTCTGACGCTGAAGATATAGTGATCCTACTGGCAGATAAAACAATCTGTAACTTTAACCCCCAACTGTTCCTCAAGATATACCTGAAACCAGCTTGCCTCCAGCTGTCACACAAGGCCGACTCCTAAAAGTGCTATTGAAAGCTAAAAATACTGTGTCGATGAGTCCTGACATTAACACTGGATGTGCCATAAACAACATGAAGCACAATTTAGCCACACTCCTAGCAACGCTGATCAATGTCAGCCTCAGTACAGGTTTTGTACCAAATGAACAGCTGCAGTTGTTTCCCTGCATTAAGGTTGAGCTTCCACAGACCCAGGCAATTACAAACCCATGAGTCTGATTAGCCTCATAAGCAAAGTCAAGAGAAGGCTTATCATGCAACTAAACAATTAGGATGACTTAGCCATTTTGCAGGAAGGTTAATCACAAATAAATAACCGGTGCCAAAATCATGGACAGAAACTACATGGCAAAAAATATGTTATTGCATCCTTTGGGAAGTCATCTACCCCAAGGAACTACCACATTTACAATACGCCTCTAAGAGAGGACCCAGTTATCTGGAATTTGGGAATTTATGTGCACAGTGACCTAACATTTGACTAACATGTGTCCAGTGTTGTAAGTCAGTCCTATATTGCACTGTTTGCACAGCTTACAGACAAAGGGATTGTGTCTTGATCTAGGGATGTCATTATCCTCAGCTTTAATTCGGACAATTATTGAGTCCAATTCCCCTTTGGCATGTGTCTGTCCAGACACATATAACAAATGAAACGCCCACAAAGATACCTGTCTAATAGAATACAAGGAATAAACATGTCCTACATGGACTAACTCAAAGCGCTTTCAACATATTTGGTATCCCACAGAATGCAAAGAGGTGACCTATGCCTAACGTACAAGGCATCCTCTAACCAAATACTAATAGAGTTACTGCACATCAGCAAGTCACATAGTATTAGAAATACTCATACTAGGGATCAAAATCTTTTCTACAACATCAATGTAATGGTTTGGAGGGACAGGTATACATATCACAGAGGATACTGGTGCTCTGGAATAGACAATCCAGACATATAAAAAAAAGATCATCTCTGTCCATATTCAAACCAACTTGAATCTATGGATGAAGTTTTACCTCAGTACTGCCCCTGACTACTAATGGACAGAGGCAGCTCCTAAATGCTTTATCCCATGTATGGGTACCCTCAAATTATTTATGGTAAAATCCCCGTTATTTTCATTAGGGATATTATATAATTATCGACCATGGAATGGGTTAAGGCCAATCTCTAACCAAATGAGATTGGTTATTTCAAGCACAACGAGGGAATTGGATGGGATTAAAATGGCCCACAAGGGCAGCTAGCCAACTAGTTAACTATGAAACTATAAGATACACAACTCGTCAAAAGCAGCCCCTTTCCTTATAGGTAGTGTGGACCCTAGTGCCATCATATTTAAGTAGCAAGATGTGGAGGATGAAAGCCCACCACAAATGGATTGCAGACCCCTGAAAAACATGCTTGCCTTAATTTTTTGGTGGGAGACTTTTCAGTTTTGATATAACATGCTTTAGGGTACATAATGATGGCAAATGATTTCAGTCATATTTAAGCACACACCTGCAGAAACACACACACACACACACACACACACACACACACACACACACACACACACACACACACACACACACACACACACACACACACACACACACACACACACACACACACACACACACACACACACACACACAGTCTCACTGTTTGTCATGCTATCTCTCTTTATTATAACAATTATGCACTCACTCTAGTTTCAACAGCAACATACCAAAGTCACTCTTGTTATTAACTTTTCAGGAAATCTTTAATAAAAAAATATAAGCTAGTCATTAGTTAGCCAATAGTGGCCAGGCTGTGGATGCATATGCATGATCTTTACGGAAGCTATATAAATGGTTTCTTTGTTACAAATCAGTGAATATATGCATGCAGTATTGTGGCTATGATACTTAAGTACTACCTTCTATCATTTGCTTTACACTCCTTTCATCAAACAAAAACAGTTTCTCACTACAGTGTCATGCATCATTTGTATATTACCTTAACATTTTTTATTTAAAATAAAAAAAAATAATCCTGCAATAAATATGGAAATAGAGGAACAGAAAACAAGTCTGCCTTGTAATGATAAGAGTGGAAGCTGTATTGGTAGGATGAAACATTTAGAAGTGTATCCACCTCTTTGACAGAAGGACTAGGCTTCTGATTTTATGCTGGCAATATACTAAGTTTATACCTTTGCATCTGAGTTCACTGAAAAGAGATACTGCAGGTATCCATCCATCCATGCTTAAGAGTCACAGCTGGCTCCTGTAGTGACCATGTAAACAGTCGCCATCATCCATGTAGTTTACTATCATACCTCTCAACCTCTCAGTGCAATAAAATCTAGACAAATCCTAAAATAATGTGGGGACAAAGGACAAGAAATACGGACAGATTTTAAATATTACTCTTATAAATGTAGAAAGCTGCTATAATAACAGGTTTTGTGTTATTATGCTTTGTCTAAAGGAGAGGAAGTATGAAACTCAAATGTCTGTCATTAATTAGTGACTTCAAACTTCGGTGGCTTTCCAGAAAACCTACAGTTTTTGCAGAAGAGACCAAAAATATGAGGCAGAAATCTGACAATTCTGTGAAAATCTGGACAGCGGAGAAGTATATTTGCTAGGCAAGGGTGAAAGGAGGTAGATTGGCATATCAAAAGTACGTGCACACACACACCTACGGGCAATTTAGAAGTTGCCAATCTACCTACCACACGTTTTGAAATGTACAAAGAAATTAGAGCACCTGCAGGAAGCTCACACAAACACAGGCAGACTCTGTGCATAAGGCACCCAGCTGAGAATGAAACTGGAGAACTTCTCGCCGTGAGACAGCAATGCTACCCCTTGCACCCCTGGGCCACCCCCTGGCAGGTTTACTGATAAAATAAAGTCAAATCAAGGAATGCTTTGTAAGAGAATGAGGGCTATAGCATTCTCTTTGTCAGCTTTCATAGGTTCATAGGTAAGTACTAGGCTGTCTGCCCATGGGCATTTATAAGCCTAGCCACAGAGTGATGGCTTTCGCCTCCCCATTAGATTAGTAACCTGGGCCTCTGTCAACAGGGCTCCTGAAGTGATCCCAGGGTAGAAACTTACGATTACCCATCCACTCATCAAGATTTCTCTTGAAGAGGGTCAGAGAGGAGCTCTGTCGAATATGGATTGGGATTCTATTCCAGAGTGAGGGGAGTCGCTGGGACAGGAATCTATCCCTCCAGCATGTACTGTTTATTGTTGTACATAGGTTCAAGTCACTAGAATGAGTGGTTCTGAGGGATCTCGTTTTTTGAGGTGAAGCATGTCCATTAGTTCAGGGTTTGACATGGCCCTATAGGTCAGGCATAGGTCACCTCTGAGCAGACGGTAAGCGACTGAGAAGAGCTGGAGCTTTTTTAGTCATGCTTCTTAGGGTAATTGTTTAAGGCCCTTAATCCTCTTAGTGAGGTACTTCTGTGGTCTTTCTAGTTGTTGCAGGTGTCTAGTGAGGTACATCCCAAATGGGGCATTGTACTCTATTATGGGCCTAATGAGTAAGGAGTAAAGGGGCACAATCACCTCCTTGGATCTGGATGAGAAACCCTTTGTGATCAGGTGTGCCACATAGAAGGATTTCCTGACCATTTTGGCTATGTGGTTATCAAAGGAGAGCATGCTATCTACTTGGGTACCCAGGTCCCTAATTACTTCTTCTGTACTTAGTGGATTCCCATCTATGTGGTAGTTTGTAGGTACTTTGTTTTTCCCAAATGGGATTACTATGCATTTTTTGTCATTTAGCTTGAGGCCGTGACTTTGACACCAGGTGTTTGTCTCTGTGAGACCCTTTTGCAGGATGTCTGTGTCAGCTGGAGAGTCAATTATTGCACCCAATTTACAGTCATCTGCGAACTTGGTTAGCCACAGTCCCTCCGCCTTTGCCTGTACTTCGGAGAAATATATACCGAACAGGAGGGGTCCCAGGACTGAGCCCCGTGGGACTCTGCTTGTGACTGGTTTAAAGTCAAACATGGCGCCTGCCACTTTTATCATGTGGGCTCTGTCTGAGAGCCAATTGGCAACCCATCTTGTGACATGGGGGATGATATTTAAGCTCGTGAGTTTGTCTATGATTCCTGAGTGTGGGATGGTGTCGAATGCCTTAGCGAGGTCCAGATATGCTGTGTGAACCACCTTCCTTTCATCTATGGCCTTGGTGACTGTTTTGAAGAAGTCGACCAAGTTCAGGAGGCAAGATCTGCCTTTGACAAAGCCGAACTGGGTGGGGTCCAGTGTCTGGAGATTCTCAATGTCCCTGTTAATGAGCTCCATGATAATGCATTCCATGGCTTGGGAGATTGCCTCTTCAATAACAAATGGTTAACTATGTATATTTATGACATAGCTGATTACTGATAGTTCATACATTTACTGAAGTGCTGTTTGTTAGTGCAACATCTGGCAAACACTGTCTGTCTATCATCTTTCCTTAGAATAGAAAATGTCTTCATAAGTTCATAGGCACTTACTAGACTATTCATTCATAAGGATCTTTATAAGCCTTGCTATATATTCCCATTAAGATTTTATGATTTGTATTTAAGTACAAATCAACTAGAGCCAGGAAGACATTTACATGTTACTCTTATCCATTAGGGATACATGAATTTCAGATTACCTAGCCAGTTATCCAGATTCCATTTGAACAGAGTAAGAGAATTTCTCTGCTTTACATGTAGATGAAGATGCTTAGAAAAGAGTGGTATTCTCTGTGATACAAATATATCCTTCTAACATGTTATATTTATGTTGCAGAAGAAATTCAGATCTCGTGAGTGGGTCTTTATGGCACCAGTGGACATGCAAATGTGAAGTAGGTCTGAAAGTATATGGTCTGTTGAGGCTCTGTAAATGAGGCAGTGATCACTCCTCAGTGATCTGTATGATACTGAGAAGAGAGACAAAGGTTTGGGATAGTCTGTGTAGTCTTTACGATTTATTCATTTGATTTTCTTGGTGAAAAAGCACGGTGGTTATTTAAGTTGTGTTTACTGTTTGGACGTGCATACTGAATGGGGCAATATACTCAAATATCAACCTAATAAGTGTTAAGTAGAGTGGATTGGTCAGTCATATCCCTAAATATGGAAGCCATACCCTTACTAATAAGCTGCATAAAGAAAAAGGACGTTCTTACAATAGGCGATACATGGTGATCGGACAATTTGTTGTCTACATAGGTTCTCAGCTCTCTAGCTACTGAATCAATTTTCCGGAGTGTGTTGTTGATATGATAATTACAGAGGACAGCTTGTTTTCTAGAGAATACTGTTATAGATTTCTTGGCTTTGAGTCTTACTCAATGGTTTTGACATCAGCTATTTATTTAGGAAAGGCTCTCCAGGAAGATCTGGCACTGAATTGATACTCATTTCCAGACTGGGTCAGCTATTAATCCTTTACTTTTGCTTTGACCGCAGAAAAGTAAATACCAAAGAGAAGTTGCCCAGGGACTGAACCCTGGGGTACACCACTTGGTACAGGCCTTTTGCTAGAGGTAAATCTACCCACCCTTACTTCTTGGGTCCCACTTGTGAGCCACTTTGCTATCCCATGAGTTTCAGTGGGATTAAAATTTAGAGAAAAGAGATTATCTATAATATCTGAATGAGGGATGGTGCTGAATGACTTTGCAATGTCCAGATATGCAGTGTACACTGATTTGTCCTTATGCATTGCTTTAATGTATTGCA
Organism: Protopterus annectens; assembly: GCF_019279795.1. Classification (NCBI taxonomy): domain Eukaryota; kingdom Metazoa; phylum Chordata; order Ceratodontiformes; family Protopteridae; genus Protopterus; species Protopterus annectens. The sequence goes on from NC_056746.1 coordinate 1,365,971,910, forward strand.
TTGTTGTAGGGCCTTCTAGCAATTATACTACATTTTACAAAAAATAAGCATTTTACAGCAGAAACTCCCTTCTTATCCTACTGTGTAAATCTATACCCCAATAACTCCTAAATGAATTGCTTTATTTTCAATGCCACACAAACATTAAGAATGGAATTACAGAAAATCAAATATTTTCCTTTCTCCAAGATTCTGTAACTTTAGAATCAAGTGTGGGAGTCAGAAGGCTAAAGTATCACTTGTAAAATGAGAACTCAAATTAAGTATTAAAATTATGAAGGAAGGACAATTGTACTATTAAGCATAGGGTGGTGGTTTATAATCTGCTATTTCTAAAGCACACCAGAAATATACCCCGACTTTGTATAGCAGATTGTATTTTAGCAATCTGTAGTTTCTGTGTCCTGATCAGTAATTTCAGTTTTGGCATAATCTGTTTTAATTCCTTCACTTACTAAAATTAATGAATACCATATTCATAGGCACATCAGGTTGCAAAAAAGAGAGACACTCATAGGGTGTGAATTTAAATTTAGTGATTATCCTATTACTTTTTACTGTTTGTCAGACAGAAGCAGTCTTGTTGTAATGATCTACAGCTAAAACATATGCATTGCTCTAATGTGCACACGTCTTTTGTTGTTAGATATGATTTGTGACTATAGAGATAGCTGTGAATATAGGGGTGTGAGCTATTAAGTGTCATCTAAATGTAGGGGTGAGAAATATTAAAATGGTTTGTCATTATAGGCTGTGAGCTTTTAAGTATCATCTGTGAATACAGAGGTTTGAGTATTAAATATGATTTGTGAATACAGGGGTGTGAGCTGCTAAATATAATCTGGGAAAACTAATGTGTGAAGTGCTTGAATGTTTAATAGCAGCTAAAATAACGTTGCAGAGAGTAATCTATGAGCTCTGACCAATGAGGCATTTCTTACTAAGCACACTTATATTTCTCATCACGCTTACTGCTGGACATTACGAAGTGACTGGACATTACTTTATGTGTACTGGTTCCTACTCATTGCTTGACAGGTCAGTGCTTATCTCCCAGCATTCTAAAGCATGATACCATAGAAAAATGAATATTCTATCCACACGCACATGTGCAAATGCAAGCATGTAAGTTCACAGACACATAATATAAGCACGTCGCCACACATAAACACACAATCACATGCACGTGTCTACACATGCATGCACTACATGCAAGGATGCCTACATCTATATGTGAACACATGCAAAGACACACACACACACACACACACGCACACACACACACACGCGCACACACACACACACACACACACACACACACACACACGCGCACACACACACACACACACACACACAAAGAGTGCACAGGAAATACCAGATCTTAAAGCACATAATAAATCTCTCTCTCTCTCTCTCTCTCTCTCTATATATATATATATATATATATTTATTTATATATATATATATATATATATATATATATATATATATATATATATATATATATATATATATATATATATATATATATATATATATATATATATATATATATATATATATATATATATGTATATATATATATATATATATATATATATATATATATATATATATATATATGTATATATATATATATATGTATATATATATATATATATATATATATATATATAGAGATATATATATAGATATATACAGATATATAGATGGATATAAAGATATATTTTATGTATCACTATATAAATATACACATATACACTATATTTATATCATATAAATAGGCACATGTAATATATATCTATATATCTAAATTATATATCTATACATATATATAATGTGTGTGTATATATATATATATATATATATATATATATATGTATGTTATATATGTGTGTGTGTGTGTGTGTGTGTGTGCATATATGGATCTACTTCATAACACTGAAATTTTGTAATGTTGAATTTCATAACATTGAGACTATAACATCGAAAATTCAAAACACCAAAAACCCAAAACATTGAAAACTCCGAACATTGAAAGTGTGCTTCATAATACAGAAAACTACATTGCACAAGTAAATAAGATCCCCTCCTCCTACAACACCTAACTAACAAACACACTTTCTACTATGTTTCCACAAGCCACCCTGCACCCCTTGTAAATTAAATATACCAACTCCAAGATCACACTACAGTGGAAAAAAGTTAATTTCCTATCCTCAGTGTATGGTAATTATGATACAGTGAGGTTAGAAAATTAACTTTTTCTCACTGTAGTGCGATCTTGGAGTTGGTATATTTAATTTACGGGGGGGGGTGCAGGGGGGGGGGGCTTGCCTCCCTGCAGAAATGTAGTAGAAAGCTGTTAGTTAGGTGTTGTTATAGGTGGCGAGGACATTATTTACATATGCATTACGGTTTTCAATGTTATGAAGCACACTTTCAGTGTTCTGAGTTTTCAATGTTTTGGGTTTTCAGTGTTTTGGGATTTAGATGTTTTGGTCTCAATGTTATGAAATTCAACATTATGAAATTTCAATGTTATGAAGTAGACCCATATATATATATATATATATATATATATATATATATATATATATATATATATATATATGTATGGGTTCCGGACATTTGCTCAAATGAGCAAACGACAGAAACCCAAATGGCCGGGCATACTTACGTGAAAGTGCTTTTCCCTGAAGAAGCACTTTCGCGTAAGTATGCCTGTTGTCGAGGCTGTACTATGGTGCAGGTAAGGGAAATTTCCCTTTTCCCCACTGTAGTGCGGTCTCGAATGGAGAATATTAAAGTAGGGGGAGTGCAGGGCAAAAATGTTAATGTAGTTTTTTTTTTTTTTTTTGTAACACGCTTTAATGAAAGCGCTTTTTCGATAAAAACGCTTTTGTGTTTGGTTATTATGGATTATCATTTGAGCAAACGTTCTAGATCCATATATATATATATATATATATATATATATATATATATATATATATATACACACACACACACACACACACACACACACACACACACACACACATATATGCACACACATATATAGTAGTAATCGGCAAAGCTGACTGTTGTAAGGTATAATCATACAATTTGGACAAAAAATTTCAATGTTTCTTGTTGCATTATCACTATACAAGATTCCCACAAAAATTAGTTTGATGGTTATTCTTTTTTTTTCCCTTTTTTGGTAACCATAATTGTCCACCCTGTGGATAACGTAACACTATTTTACATTTCACTCTTTTGTATTCCATGTAAATACTGCTTCACAATATAGTTAAGACTGATTATCACAGAAAAGCTGGAGACACAAATCTAAACAAGTGCATCTGTAATATGTTGGTAAATCTTTCCTAACCAACAAGGACTCATTCAAGAACTTTCTTATCAGCCATTTCCATTTAAGTAATCAAAGCTATATAAATACTTTTAATCCACTATTGACCATTTTTTACTTACTGCACTCACAGTGACCAAGCTTTATCAAAAACTACACAGGAATATTAAATAATTCATCTTTACCTCTGATGCTACCCTATAAATAAGCAGGACCATGTTACTTCCATATCTAACACAGGAGGGTTTTTTTGTTGATATATTTAAAGCATTCCTTACCATTATAATAAAAAATAGCATACTTTGCATAAGTTTACAGTTTTTCTCTTCCACTTAACTGTTTCAAAAACATAATCATTAAGCCCATTGTTTGACTTTTAAAATAAAGTATTTACACAGTGGGATGCATAACTCTCATCCACTATATTTGCAAGCTGCATTTTGCATGAATGCCATTTGTAAGTGTGGGTTAGCAGTACCCCTTAACCCCAACCTAGCTAGTTCTAAAAGTAGGAAGAGAGGTCAAGAGGTTACAGACAGAATTAATGGAAAATACATGATTTCAATGGCATGTATTATTCTATTTCTGTCAGACAGCAATAATAAAACATCAAACACCAAATAAACTAAAGAGTCCTATGACTGTATTACCTAGATTGCTTTCAGTCTTTCAGACAGGCATAATTACTGTTATACCATGATTAACTTAGACCAATCAGTACAGTAAAGCTTGCTGAAATCCCATAAAATGTATACAGCAGAGGATCACAAAACTTGCAAAAGTAGAGGCATGTCTGTGTTAATAAATCATATTTGTATAGAATGAGGACATTTCAGCACTCCATGTAGCAGGTTTTGAGAGTTATACTCTGCCATTACTATATAACTCTAAAGGTACTGTACAGGTAACATTGCAAGTAAGCACTTAGTTTAATATCAAGTCAAACTTTGAGTAAAGTAGCTTACCCCATTGAGTAAATATTCACAGAAACCTGATAACACAGAATTTTAGAAATTGCTATCCTTTTATAGGAACACATTACAACTAACTGGTGAAAAATCATAATGTTCTACTTTTTCATCTTTACACGAGTATCAGCAGCACAGGAAACATGAAAGCACATACTATGGAACTGCTTATCACCTACCTCACTGCCTTTTATTTAAAAAGCTGCACAGTGAACATGACAGCACATGGTATGGAACTGCTTATCACCTACCTCACCGTCTTTTATTTAAAAATCTGCACAACGAACATGACAGCACATGGTGTGGAACTGCTTATCACCTACCTCACCATCTTTTATTTAAAAAGCTGCACAGCGAACATGACAGCACATGGTGTGGAACTGCTTATCACCTACCTCACCGTCTTTTATTTAAAAATCTGCACAACGAACATGACAGCACATGGTGTGGAACTGCTTATCACCTACCTCACCGTCTTTTATTTAAAAATCTGCACAGTGAACATGACAGCACATGGTGTGGAACTGCTTATCACCTACCTCACCATCTTTTATTTAAAAATCTGCACAGTGAACATGACAGCACATGGTGTGGAACTGCTTATCACCTACCTCACCGTCTTTTATTTAAAAATAGTAATTCCTTTTCACCATAGCTCTCAACTCTTAGCTTAAAAAATTTGGACAAAGGCTAAACTAATGGGAGGACAAAGGCCCAAAAATAGGAACACATTTTAAATATTGCTCTTATAAACTTAGTACGATGTTAGAATAATAGATTTTGTGTTACATGCCTTTTCTGAAGGATGTGAAGTCTGAAAGTCAAATGTCTGTCATTATTTAGTGACTTCAATTCTCAGTCATTTGCCAGAAAAGCACAAGTTTTATGAAGAACAGACCAAAAATGTGAAGCAGAAATCTGGACAATCTGCGAAAATCCGGATGGTTGAGAGCTATCTTCATATCTGTAAAACGCTGATGCTGTGTGGTATTACATTTGAAATGACATCTGGACTTTATGGAAACCAGAGTGAGAGCATGTTGTGTAGTTATTAGTTTATTGGCAGACATTGGAGTTTGCTGAAAACATCTGATATAACACCAGTAAATGCAGATGTAATGCATTAATGAGACTTTAGTAATATAGAGCATTATGAGTGGTTCTCTGATGCTAACCACATTATTATGTGTTCAAGACATAGATGCTAAGAGGTCAAGAGGTCAGTCTTGGCATACATTTCAAGAAAACATCATATTAGGCTAGCCTCAGCAACCCAATCATAATTCTTTCTAGTGTATGGGGCTTTTTCTGCTCTGTGTACTACAAGTTACAGTAAAATGAAAAAAAAACATAGGGTTCTACTGACTTTCAAAACCATAAAATACACAGTGAGTGCTTTTAGAAAGGTAGTGTAACACTGTCCCTCATTTTTACACTAACCTTGCTCTCAACTGTTCAGATTTTGGCAGAATGTCCGGATTTTTGCATCATGTGTTGCCTGTGTTCCTTATAAAGTCCATTCTTTCCAGACAAGTTATGGAGGATTGAAGACACTAAATAATGGCATACATTTAGGTTTCAGACATGGTATCCTTCAGAAAATCAGGCAAACCCACATAATGTTATTTAAGTAACTTTCTAAGTTTAGAACAGGAAGGCAGGGTATATGTTACTAATGGACAGCAGGCAGAAAGAAATATTTTATTCTGCTACTGTCAGTTGTACAGGCAGCATGGGACCTGACCTTAACAACTTCAGCAGAGATGCTTAACATTTGTTAATGTTGGGTCTTGCATCACTCTAGTGCTTAACTGATTTTGTCTTTTTCCAAATATCAGAGTGAAATCAGCATGCTACTTGCACTACAAGTATATTGCACTGCTTAATTTTGCTTTTATGCATAGACCCTCACTCTCTTAGTGTTGCTAAGCATATGCACATGTATCAAACACTTGCACATTTTATGCTTTATGTTAATTGCCTATAATGCCATGCCCTCATCACATTGGTGCACATTTCTAAATTGCAGTTTCTATACCTTAAGTTATTAATCATATACATTTATATAATATGTACTTTTTACTCCATGAACTACACCTGCAAAAAGGTTGCATCTGAATGACTTATTATTTAGTCATCAAACTAGTCACCATCAGTAAATACACACATTTATGAAAAAAGATTGAGAAAACAGAAAAGACTAAGCATTTTTATATCTTCTAGTCTAGAAGAAATATAAATCGTACATTGTACATGCACTAAGGAATGTGGTTAATGGTTGAGTTATTGCTTGTATTTGCTAATCCTTTTCTGTTCAGATTACATTAGAATTACCTGGGGATTCAGGAATGTTGTGTACATTATTGCAGCTAAGTCATCACCATTTAGTATGCATGTACAATGAATCCTGAGTAGTTAACAATGCATGCAGCCAGGCAAACATTCAGAAAGAGCATCTCTTTGTCATTCTTGCAGTAATGACCTGCGGGAAAATTGTGTTCGACCAACTTACGTCCACAGTAAAGTATGAGCTGCTGTAATCAATAGTGAGTGCAAACCTCTAGTGTACTGAGAGCAAAATCACATGCGCTGTTACTGTTTGTGGACAGGGCTGTTGTTGTAACTCAAGGATACATATATATAGATACATTTTTCATGGAATGATGTATGTGAATAATGTTAAGACAGGAGGATAGAGGCGATAGTAAGGACAAAGAAACAAGCACATAATGGACACAGGACTCAAAGGGAGGGGGGTCAAACCCAGTTATGAAGTAAACAGCAGAGAATCTGGCATGAGAACTCAAGCCCAGGTATGCAGTAAACACAGGAGAAGCTGGCATGAGAACTCAAGCCCAGGTATGAAGTAAACAAAGGAGACGCTGGCATGAGAACTCAAGCCCAGGTATGCAGTAAACACAGGAGAAGCTGGCATGAGAACTCAAGCCCAGGTATGCAGTAAACAAAGGAGAAGCTGGCATGAGACCTCAAACCCTGGTTTGCAGTAAGTGCCAGAGAAGCTGTCATGAGACCTCAATCCCAAGTATACAGTAAACACCAGAGTAACTGGCATGAGACCTCAAACCCAGGTATGCAGTAAACACCAGAGTAACTGGCATGAGACCTCAAACCCAGGTATGCAGTAAACAGCAGAGAAGCTGGCATGAGACCTCAAGCCCAGGTATGCAGTAAACACAGGAGAAGCTGGCATGAGACCTCAAACCCAGGTTTGCAGTAAGCACCAGAGAAGCTGTCATGAGACATACAAAAGATAGAAAACTGAAGTACTTAAACTTAAAAAAAGCTTTTAGAAAACAAGCAGAGCTAGGCCACCACAGAGAAATATATATTGACTAATAAAACAATAAAATGGCATAAAAACAGCACAGGCATAGAAACAGGGATAAGCACTTTCAACTCATGCAGCCTTCATCAGATCCTGCATTTCTGCCAGTACTCCTTCCCTTTAAAGCAAAGGGCACCAATTAAACTTCATCTAGGAAGTCTCCTCCCTTTCATTAAATACTGCAGTACTGCCAGTGCTCCTCCCATTTGAAGCAAAAAGCAGCCAATTAAATTTTAAGTTAAATTTTTTATCTAGGAAGTCTCCTCCCTTTCAACAATGGCTTCAAAGGAATCATCCCATTCAATCCAGGGAGCCAATCAGCCTGCAAATCAGCATTCTATGTCACCTCAGTGACATTAGACTAAGAAATGACAGCAGTGCTTTGTCTAAACATATCAAAGAGAATGCACAACACAAGTTTATATTTAAGGCATTTGAATTAGTACATGATCCTCGGGGTGGTGATTTATATAATAAAACATAGGTTTTGGAGTGAGAACGGCTGTGGTGATGCAGCTGGGGTGCCTTCTGTGTGGAGTCTGCATGCCCTCCCTGTGGTCGTGTGGGTTTCCTCCGGGTGCTCCGGTTTCCTCCCACATCCCAAAGACATGCTGTAGGTGGATTGGACACTCTAAATTGGCCCTAGGTGTGAGTGTGTGTGTGTGTGTGTGTGTGTGTGTGTGTGTGTGTGTGTGTGTGTGTGTGTGCCTTCTGTGGAAGGTTGGGTGCCAGGCTGGTAACTCGACACCGTAAAACTCCACTGCCAATCATGAGCAAACAGGTGATCCACTGTGGTGACCCCTAACTGGGAAAAAGCCAAAAGAAGAAGAAGAAGGTTTTGGAGAGCTGATGGATTGCTGATTTGCAGGCTGATCAGCTCCCTGGATTAATTGGCTGTTTTTTGCTTCAAAGGGGAGGAGCACTGGCAGTAGTGCAGTATTAGATGAAGTTTAATTGGTGGCTCTTTGATTTAAAGGGGAGGAGCACTGGCAGTAGTGCAGTATTAGATGAAGTTTAATTGGTAGCTCTTTGATTTAAAGGGGAGGAGCACTGGCAGTAGTGCAGTATTAGATGAAGTTTAATTGGTGGCTCTTTGATTTAAAGGGGAGGAGCACTGACAGTGGTGCAGTATTAGATGAAGTTTAATTGGTGGCTCTTTGATTTAAAGGGGAGGAGCACAGGCAGTAGTGCAGTATTAGATGAAGTTTAATTGGTGGCTCTTTGATTAAAAGGGGAGGAGCACTGGCAGTAGTGCAGTATTAGATGAAGTTTAATTGGTGGCTCTTTGATTTAAAGGGGAGGGGCACTGGTAGTGATGGGGGATCTGATAAAGGCTCTATAAGTTGAAAGCGCTTATCCCTGTTTCTATGCCTGTGCTGCTTTTATGCCATTTTATTGTTTTATTAGTTAATAAATGTTTCTCCATGGTGGCCTGCTTGTTTTCTAAAGATTTTTGTTTGGTTGAGTAGCCTTTAGTGATCTGCAGTTTTTATATATTTCTGAAGTTAAAAATGTGAAAAATGAAGACAAGGTGGATGGGGTACAGAAAAATACCAAGATTTATAGATGGACACCAGTTATGACATCAGCAGAATTTGATTGCTGTCTAATTTATTATGCAACAGTAATGAAAAAAACACGCATATAACCTTGAGCAGATATAAACCCAGTACTATATTCTCTGATATTATACCAAGCTCTTCTCCTAAAAGCTGACCATAGAAGCTGTCACACTGCAGTTGCCATTTATTGAGATTAACAAAAAAAAGCACAAACAGCTTGGGTGACTTATTTTTATTTTAATTTTACGTATGTATATTTACCCTGTTACTTAACCTCGATTCAATTTATGTGGCCCATTAGCTTGTTTTTGGCTTGCTCTGGATTTATATGTTTTAACCTAGCTCCCTGGCACTGGTCTATAGAGCAGGTCCCACAAGAAGGTGTTACAGCGATCTAATATGTCGAGAGTGATAACAATGAACCAAAATATACTTGTAGGACCAAACAAATAGATCATTAATTTAACAAGCCTGTTAGTTTATATTAATGAAAGAGTAACTGAACAAACAACCTTCATCATGTTCAGTTGAACAGATAGGGGATTAACTTGATGAGTTATTCAGACAGGTAAACAGGAGCCTGCACTCAGAGATGCAGTATTAATGTTTGAGACTAATGTACATATACAAAGGAAACATGCCACTGAATTTCACTCACAGGTGATAGGCAAAGCAAAGCAAAGGAAAGCAAATATGTCCAGTCAACTAATAATGACGATCTTCCTCTTACATAATACCAAAGTTACATTAAATATTTTTATAGATTCATAGGTCATAGATTATTATTAGCCTAATGACTCAGGGGGCCTTTCTAAGCCTAGCCAAGTTTTCCTGAAAGAAAAATGATGTTCTGTATCAAAATTGGACATTGAGGTCTAACTGTGTGTGTGTTGGGGGGATGGGGGATGGGGTGAAATTGAACTCAAAAACATGTCCACAATGTGAGAGCAGTGCCTTAACATCATGCCCCAACTGTCCAGTTGTATAATGGGATGCATGCATAAGCATAACTTTGAACAGTCATTCTACAACCTCTCAGTAACGGCAACAGTAATGGAAGGGTACTGAAGTATGATGGTTATACATTCGTTGAATGAATCCCTACTACTATTAATATTAAAACTAATACATTATGCATCTGTTATAGCCACCCTGGCACTCTCTGCACTGCTGCATTCTTCTGCCATGCAGCTGCCTATTTGCTTCAGGTTTTTAGACACTATAGACATAAACAGAGCTCTGGGCAGTACATGTCGATGGCAGACAGTGCCAGTTTAAATGTGTACCCAACGCATGTTCTTACAGTACATAGGTGGTCAGCCCTGTTTAACTTCATCCTCCCACTGACTAAGGAGGGTAGGATTATTTCTCCTCCTGTCGCTGTAATGGTGATGGCACAGTTCCCTCCTTGTGTGGGGATGCCAGTTGTGTGGCTAACAGCCTGGTTTAAACTATTCCAGGATTCAGTATTATAATGAGGCCCTTTATAGCCCTCCTGTATCAGCATTTTGTTGTAATCCTTATGCTTATGTAGTAGGTAAAGAAATATCTCTGTCTCCTCCTCATACAACCTCTGTTCTCTAAAAGGAGCACTATCCATTCCTTGTCCCACCATGATGCCTCACCTTGTAGAATCTCATGGAAAATTGGAAGTGAAATGGTGACAAAATCAGATCATGCATGTTACATCTATAGACAGGCATCGATTGGCACCTCATTTGTGCAACACATGGCAAACTCAAAAAATATAGGTACTCTATTATTATGAGTCATAATGGCACCTTAATGTGTGAAACATGGCTGTCCTTAATCTCTGTGCATGCTGTTGAGAGGACGTGTTATACAGTCACTCTGTGACCAGATAGTTAAACATGAAATGAACCCCTCCCCTAAAATGTAGCCTGTCTAGACAATGCTGTGTGGAGGGACCCAGCCATGTACATGGCAGGGAGTAGAAATCTACATAATGTTTACTAAGTGTGCTCATCATACAAATTGAATGATTCAGAAACAAATATGAGCTGAGCCCTATTTAATATAACCATTACACCCAGACAGGTAAATCGCCCTATTTAATATAATCATTACACCCAGACAGGTAAATTGCCCTATTTAATATAATCATTACACCCAGACAGGTAAATCGCCCTATTTAATATAATCATTACACCCAGACAGGTAAATTGCCCTATTTAATATAATCAATACACCCAGACAGGTAAATCACCCTATTTAATATAATCATTACACCCAGACAGGTAAATCGCCCTATGTAATATAATCATTACACCCAGACAGGTAAATCACCCTATTTAATATAATCATTACACCCAGACAGGTAAATTGCCCTATTTAATATAATCATTACACCCAGACAGGTAAATCGCCCTATTTAATATAATCAATACACCCAGACAGGTAAATCACCCTATTTAATATAATCATTACACCCAGACAGGTAAATCGCCCTATTTAATATAATCGTTACACCCAGGCAGGTAAATCGCCCTATTTAATATAATCGTTACACCCAGGCAGGTAAATCGCCCTATTTAATATAATCATTACACCCAGACAGGTAAATCACCCTATTTAACATAATCATTACACCCAGACAGGTAAATTATCCTATTCAATATAATCATTACACCCAGACAGGTAAATCACCCTATTTAATATAATCATTACACCCAGACAGGTAAATCGCCCTATTTAATATAATCATTACACCCAGGCAGGTAAATCGCCCTATTTAATATAATCGTTACACCCAGACAGGTACATCTACACAATACAAGCATGATGAGAGGCGTAGAGTCTCACTGTGCTGTGGAAGAAATCACTGCTCTTACAGTTTGGTTTCTCACAAGGATGATTTCTCAAAACAAATTTCTTCATCTTAAGATATCTGTCTGACTAAGGTAAGTGGCTGATTCTTGCAAAATCTTCATTTGTCCTATGAGTACTTTTAACTGCTATTTAACCCACTGCCAATTTGAGATGTCAGTCTTTCAGTACTTTTAAATGTTTGGCCAGGGTGTACTGAGGTGGGCATTGCATGGGTATGGCAGTTAGTAGCCTGCTGGATTCTTAAATTGTAACAGTGATTGTGTAACAATTATATATTCTTGCTCAGTTGCAGTTCTTTGCATTGTAGGGTAAAAATGACCTCAGTAAACCTACATGCTGAGATTTACTTAGAGTGTAGATACAGACATCTAATGGTCAGGCACAAATGCAGCATATACTGCAGGGTTGGGTAGAATAGTAATACATGTAGGAACAAGGCTGTTAAGTCCACTGTTTTCCATACCAACAGAACAATATTTGGGGCATTGGTGTCCACCTATAAGTCTATATTTGCCACTGCTGAAAATTAGATAGTACTTCAGTCCTTTCTTCTCCTTGGTCAATGGGTCTTTGATTTGGATGCGGCTGACCGACTGTCTATGCCTTGGCTGAGAATGTCAGCAATGTGAATGGAATGGGTATGCAGGACTACTGGAAGAAAATGGTGTGCTGTAGGACCGCAGTGATGGTCCATGGTACCACCAGCAATTCAGAAGCCATGGCACAGAAACAAGGGTTAACAGGTGGGTGGGCCATTGAGTTTACTACCTCTAACATTGATGGGGTGATCCTAGACTCTCTTAAATGGAATACCACCTTCAAACAGTACCACAGTGTGGTGCTGGATAACAGGGCAGACCTCAGACACTATCGACTACAGCTGCACCAGGTATGTAGTTCTATTTTAGTGTATTAATACCTGCAGGTCCTCTGTAATCCATAGGCATTGTAAAATATAATTAAGTCTGTAAGACTTACAGTGTACAGGGGTATACAGTATACAGGTGTATGCAGGTACATCAGGGATTCAACAGCAACAACCATCTGCACATTGCATGTTCAAGGGTATAAGTTTTTATCATGTGCATAGTTGCACAAATATTAGTTTGATATCTAGATGTGGTGCTTTTTCATACTTACACTGGATATTCTGTGCCTTTGGTGTTTTCACAGGTGATTCCATATCCGGCACTGGCACTGTGGAACTGCATCCTGGGGATCTTGGAGGATCTGCAGCCTCTGATGATAATGGTGGGGATGAGATGGTACAGTCAGGAGGCACAGAATGTGTACTGGATATAGGGAATGAGACCAATGCATCCTCAGTACTGTTTCTATGCCTGTGAATACCCATGGCTGTGATTAGAGAGATGATATATTGATATGGACTTTATCACTCAGGGAAGGGTGCTGGCCCCAAGTAGACAGATATCTGCATCTTCCCATATTACAGTGAGGTGTACACAGGAGGGTGTGTAATGGTGATTGCCATAGGCATGGGTACTGCCATCCTCCCTCTTGACCAAAGGGATTAGGTTCTCATTGTGGAAAAAAGGGTAGAACTTGGCTAGACTTGTAAGAGCCTAGGGCCATTAGCCTAGTAACTTCATATGATCCTATGGTGTGTCAGTGGCTGCAACCCAATGTGTGTACAGGGCCACTGTGGAGGCACAGGTTAGTGCCACCAAAGCCATGGAGGAGATAGTGAGGATGATTCAGCATATCTGTGCTGACTACAGGGGCACATGTCTCATATTTGTCATTATTTGGAAATACTAAATAGCACACACTAGACATGCACTGTTATTTATGGCTCATCTGCCAGGGTCAAGGAATTATCCTTGGAGCCGGTCATCTGAGACATCAACATATGTTAGCTAACATGGCCATGGAGGAGCAAGATCCCATCCCACAGCACAAACATTTCAACAGTAATGTCTGTTATGGAGATGTTTATTCATAACAGAGAGCATCCCTATAGGTGTGGTTATCATCACACTGACAGTCATGAAGCACACAAGAATCGAATTAGTGTCATGGCACATCCAATGCAAATCCTGGAAGACAAAGTAATTGTGGATGAGGGGGGCATAGGATACCTAACCTTCTGCTATGCCTGCTCTGTACCTGTCTAGAAAACTGAGCTGCAGTCCTATGTCCATGTAGGTCCACACTCATAGCACCACAGCCCCCAACACATCCCACATCTGCACTGTCTTCGACCGTACTAAACAGTACCCCTTCCCCATAGTGGTACTGATACTTCACAAAACTGCACTTTTTATATTCATACATACAAATGTCTGCATGGAAAGACGCACTTATGTACTACTTCTCTGCCTGTGCAGATGGTGATAACTCTGCCATGTCTCCACCTGTGCAGATGGTGATAACTCTGCCATGTCTCCAGCTGTGCAGATGGTCATAACTCTGCCATGTCTCCACCTGTGCAGATGGTGATAACTCTGCCATGTCACCCCCTGTGCAGATGGTGATACCTCTGCCATGTCTCCACCTGTGCAACTGGTGATAACTCTGCAATGTCTCCAGCTGTGCAGATGGTGATAAATCTGCCATGTCTCCGCCTGTGCAGATGGTGATAACTCTGCCATGTCTCCACCTGTGCAGATGGTGATAACTCTACCAAGTCTCTGCCTATGCAGATGGTGATAACTCTGCCATGTCTTCTCCTGTGCAGATGGTGATAACTCTGCTATGTCTCCACCTGTGCAGATGGTGATAAATCTGCCATATCTCCACCTGCGCAGATGGTGATAACTCTGCCATGTCTCCAACTGTGCAGATGGTGATAACTCTGCCATGTCTCCGCCTGTGCAGATGGTGATAACTCTGCCATGTCTCCACCTGTGCAGATGGTGATAACTCTGTCTTGTCTCTGCCTCTGCAGATGGTGATAACTCTGCTATGTCTCCACCTGTGCAGATGGTGATAACTCTGCCAAGTCCACCTGTGCACATGATGATAAATCTGCCATGTCTCCGCCTGTACAGATGGTGATAACTCTGCCATGTCTCCACCTGTGCAGATGGCGATAACTCTGCCATGTCTCCACCTGTGCAGATGGTGATGACTCTGCCATGTCTCCGCCTGTGCAGATGGTGATAACTCTGCCATGTCTCCGCCTGTGCAGATGGTGATAACTCTGCCATGTCTCCAGCTGTGCAGATGGTCATAACTCTGCCATGTCTCCACCTGTGCAGATGGTGATAACTCTGCCATGTCACCACCTGTGCAGATGGTGATAACTCTGCCATGTCACCACCTGTGCAGATGGTGATACCTCTGCCATGTCTCCACCTGTGCAACTGGTGATAAATCTGCCATGTCTTCACCTGCGCAGATGGTGATAACTCTGCCATGTCTCCAACTGTGCAGATGGTGATAACTCTGCCATGTCTCCGCCTGTGCAGATGGTGATGACTCTGCCATGTCTCCGCCTGTGCAGATGGTGATAACTCTGTCTTGTCTCTGCCTCTGCAGATGGTGATAACTCTGCTATGTCTCCACCTGTGCAGATGGTGATAACTCTTCCAAGTCCACCTGTGCACATGATAATAAATCTGCCATGTCTCCGCCTGTACAGATGGTGATAACTCTGCCATGTCTCCATCTGTGCAGATGGCGATAACTCTGCCATGTCTCCACCTGTGCAGATGGTGATGACTCTGCCATGTCTCCGCCTGTGCAGATGGTGATAACTCTGCCATGTCTCCGCCTGTGCAGATGGTGATAACTCTGCCATGTCTCCACCTGTGCAGATGGTGATAACTCTGCCATGTCTCCAGCTGTGCAGATGGTCATAACTCTGCCATGTCTCCACCTGTGCAGATGGTGATAACTCTGCCATGTCACCACCTGTGCAGATGGTGATAACTCTGCCATGTCACCACCTGTGCAGATGGTGATACCTCTGCCATGTCTCCACCTGTGCAACTGGTGATAAATCTGCCATGTCTCCACCTGCGCAGATGGTGATAACTCTGCCATGTCTCCAACTGTGCAGATGGTGATAACTCTGCCATGTCTCCGCCTGTGCAGATGGTGATGACTCTGCCATGTCTCCGCCTGTGCAGATGGTGATAACTCTGCCATGTCTCCGCCTGTGCAGATGGTGATAATTCTACCATGTCTCTGCCTGTGCAGATGGTGATAACTCTGCCATGACTCCATTTGTGCAAATGGCGATACCTCTGCCATGTCTCCACCTGTGCAGATGGTGAGAACTCTGCCATGTCTCCGCCTGTGCAGATGGCGATAACTCTGCCATGACTCCACCTGTGCAGATGGTGATAACTCTCCCATGTCTCCACCTGTGCAGATGGTGATAACTCTGCCATGTCTCCACCTGTGAAGATGGTGATAACTCTGCCATGTCTCCACCTCTGCAGGTGGTGATAACTCTGCCATGTCTCCACCTGTGCAGATGGTGATAAATCTGCCATGTCTATGCCTGTGCAGATGGTGATAACTCTGCCGTGTCTCTGCTTGTGCAGATGGTGATAACTCTGTCACATCTCCAACTGTGCAGATGGTGATAACTCTGCCATGTCTCCACCTGTGCAGATGGTGATAACTCTGCAATGTTGTCACCTGTGCAGATGCTGATAACTCTGCCATGTCTCCACCTGCTTAGATGGTGATAATTCTGCCATGTCTCCATCTGTGCAGATGGTGAAAACTCTGCCATGTCCCCACCTGTACAGATGGTGATAACTCTGCCATGTCCACCTGTGCAGATGGTGATAACTCTGCCATGTCTCCACCTGTGCAGATGGTGATAACTCTGCCATGTCTCCACCTGTGCAGATGGTTATAACTCTGCCATGTCTCCACCTGTGCAGATGGCGATAACTCTGCCATGTCTCCGCCTGTGCATATGGTGATAACTCTGCCATGTCTCCACCTGTGCAGATGGCGATAAATCTGCCATGTCTCAGCCTGTGCAGATAGTGATAACTCTGCTATGTCTCCACCTGTGCAGGTGGTGATAACTCTGCTATGTCTCCACCTGTGTAGATGGTGATAACTCTCCCATGTCTCCACCTATGCAGATGGTGATAACTCTGCCATGTCTCTACCTCTGCAGATGGTGATAACTCTGCCATGTCTCCACCTGTGCAGATAGGGATAACTCTGCCATGTCTCCACCTGTGCAGGTGGTGATAACTCTGCCATGTCTCCGCCTGTGCGGATGGTGATAACTCTGCCATGTCTCCACCTGCTTAGATGATGATAACTCTGCCATGTCTCCACCTGTGCAGGTGGTGATAACTCTGCCATGTCTCCACCTGTGCAGATGGTGATAACTCTGCCATGTCTCTGCCTGTGCAGATGATGATAACTCTGCCATGTCTCCACCTGTGCAGATGGTGATAAGTCTACCATATCTCCACCTGTGCAGATGGTGATAACTCTGCCATGACTCCACCTGTGCAGATGGTGATAACTCTGCCATGTCTCCGCCTGTGCAGATGGTGATAACTCTTCCATGTCTCCACCTATGCAAATGGTGATAACTCTGCCATGTCTCCACTGGTGCAGATTGTGATAACTCTGCCATGTCTCCGCCTGTGCAGATGGTGATAACTCTCCCATGTCTCCACCTATGCAGATGGTGATAACTCTGCCATGTCTCTACCTCTGCAGATGGTGATAACTCTGCCATGTCTCCACCTGCTTAGATGATGATAACTCTGCCATGTCTCCACCTGTGCAGGTGGTGATAACTCTGCCATGTCTCCGCCTGTGCAGATGGTGATAACTCTGCCATGTATCTGCCTGTGCAGATGATGATAACTCTGCCATGTCTCCACCTGTGCAGATGGTGATAAGTCTACCATATCTCCACCTGTGCAGATGGTGATAACTCTGCCATGACTCCACCTGTGAAGATGGTGATAAACTCTGCCATGTCTCCACCTGTGCAGATGGGGATAACTCTTCCATGTCTCCACCTATGCAGATGGTGATAACTCTGCCATGTCTCCACTGGTGCAGATTGTGATAACTCTGCCATGTCTCCGTCTGTGCAGATGGTAATAACTCTGCCATGTCTCCACCTGTGCACATGATGATAACTCTGCCATGTCTCCGCCTGTGCAGATGGTGATAACTCTGCCATGTCTCCGCCTGTGCAGATGGTGATAACTCTGCCATGTCTCCACCTGTGCAGATGGTGATAACTCTGCCATGTCTCCACCTGCTTAGATGATGATAACTCTGCCATGTCTCCACCTGTGCAGGTGGTGATAACTCTGCCATGTCTCCGCCTGTGCAGATGGTGATAACTCTGCCATGTCTCTGCCTGTGCAGATGATGATAACTCTGCCATGTCTCCACCTGTGCAGATGGTGATAAGTCTACCATGTCTCCATCTGTGCAGATGGTGATAACTCTGCCATGACTCCACCTGTGCAGATGGTGATAACTCTGCCATGTCTCCGCCTGTGCAGATGGTGATAACTCTGCCATGTCTCCACCTATGCAGATGGTGATAACTCTGCCATGTCTCCACTGGTGCAGATGGTGATAACTTTGCCATGTCTCCACCTGTGCAGATGCTGATAACTCTGCCATGTCCCCACCTGTGCAGATGGTGATAACTCTGCCATGTCTCCACCTGTGCAGATGGTGATAACTATGCCATGTCTTCACCTGTACCGATGGTGAAAACACTGCCATGTCTCCACTTGTGCACATGATGATAACTCTGCCATGTCTCCACCTGTGCAAATGGTGATAACTCTGCCATGTATCCACCTGTGCAGATGGTGATAACTCTGCTATGTTCATCTGTGCAGATGATGATTACTCTGCCATGTCTCTGCCTGTGCAGATGGTGATAACTCTGCCATGTCTCCACCTGTGCAGATGCTGATAACTCTGCCATGTCTCCACCTGTGCAGATGGTGAAAACTCTGTCAAGTCTCCACCTTTGCAGATGGTGATAACTCTGCCATGTCTCCACCTGTGCAGATGGTGATAACTCTCCCATGTCTCCACCTATGCAGATGGTGATAACTCTGCCATGTCTCCACCTCTGTAGATGGTGATAACGCTGCCATGTCTCCACCTGTGCAGATGGTGATAACTCTGCCATGTCTCCACCTGTGCAGATGGTGATAACTCTGCCATGTCTCCGCCTGTGCAGATAGTGATAACTCTGCCATGTCTCCACCTGCTTACATGGTGATAACTGTGCCATGTCTCCACCTGTGCAGGTGGTGATAACTCTGCCATGTCTCCACCTGTGCAGATGGTGATAACTCTGCCATGTCTCTGCCTGTGCAGATGATGATAACTCTGCCATGTCTCCACCTGTGCAGATGGTGATAAGTCTACCATGTCTCCACATGTGCAGATGGTGATAACTCTGACATGACTCCACCTGTGCAGATGGTGATAACTCTGCCATGTCCCCACCTGTGCAGATGGTGATAACTCTGCCTTGTCTCCACCTGTGCAGATGGTGATAACTATGCCATGTCTCCACCTGTGCAGATTGTGATAACTCTGCCATGTCTCCACCTGTGCAGATGGTGATAACTCTGCCATGTCTCCACCTGTGCACATGATGATAACTCTGCCATGTCTCCGCTTGTGCAGATGATGATAACTCTGCCATGTCTCCACCTGTGCAGGTGGTGATAACTCTGCCATGTTCACCTGTGCAGTTGATGATTACTCTGCCATGTCTCTGCCTGTGCAGATGGTGATAACTCTGCCATGTCTCCACCTGTGCAGATGGCGATAACTCTGCCATGTCTCCACCTGTGCAGATGGTGATAACTCTGCCATGTCTCCACCTGTGCAGACATTGATTACTCTGCCATGTCTCCGCCTGTGCAGATGGTGATAACTCTGCTATGTCCACCTTTGCAGATGATGATAACTCTGCCATGTCTCTGCCTGTGCAGATGGTGATGAGTCTGCCATGTCCCCACCTGTGCAGATGGTGATAACATTGCCATGTCTCCACCTGTGCTGATGGTGATAACACTGCCATGTCTCTGCCTGTGCAGATGGTGATAACTCTGCCATGTCTCCACCTGTGCAGATGGTGATAACTCTGCCATGTCTCCACCTGTGCAGATGGTGATAACTGTGCCATGTTTCCACCTGTGCAGATGGTGATAACTCTGCTATGTCCACCTTTGCAGATGATGATAACTCTGCCATGTCTCCACCTTTGCAGATGGTGATAACTCTGCCATGTCTTCACCTGTGCAGATGGTGGTAACTCTGCCATGTCTCCACCTGTGCAGATGGTGATAACTCTGCCATGTCTCCACCAGTGCAGATGGTGATTACTCTGCCATGTCTCCACCTGTGCAGATGGTGATACCTCTGCCATGCCCACTGTACATTTGTTATTTGCATTGCCTATGTCTGATGCATAGCATATCCTGCCTATGCATGGGTAACAACAGCATGGTGCTGGTTTTGAATGCATCCTTGTTACTGTATTATGTCTGCATAGCTCTTGCTTATTATGTTGTGAATCTATGTTGTGAATCTATGTGCATTTCACTACGTCTTTGCTAGTGCAGTGGCATACTATGCCTGTTTCCATCTGGCATAATCATCCCCTATTTAACATGTCTGCCATGACTCCCTGTATGTCTCAGCTTCTGCTGTATGTTGTACAGTGACCTGCTGGCTCTTCATGAGCCCACCCTGCTGTAACTGCTTCTAGTTTGTGATACTGCATGGTTGGACCCATGGTATGTTCAGTGGTTTGGATTTCTTATTGGTGTCATGATCCTGGATTTCAGCAAGTAATCAAGGTAAATGGCTGTGGCTTCAGTAAGGCTTGACCCACCTTATAGATCGGTGGTAGCAAGTGGAGGTTCCCTTACTGAAGATACAGCCATTTAGGTTCATAGGTTCATAGGTAAGTATTAGGCTATCTGCCCACGGGCATTTATAAGCCTAGCCACAGAGTGATGGCTTTCGCCTCCCCATTAGATTAGTAACCTGGGCCTCTGTCAACAGGGCTCCTGAAGTGATCCCTGGGTAGAACTTACAATTACCCATCCACTCATCAAGAATTTTCTTGAAGAGGGTCAGAGAGGAGCTCTGTCGAATATGGATTGGGATTCTATTCCAGAGTGAGGGGAGTCACTGGGACAGGAATCTATCCCTCCAGCATGTCCTGTTTATTGTTGTACATAGGTTCAAGTCACTAGAACGACTGGTTCTGAAGGATCTCGTTTTTTTGAGGTGAAGCATGTCCATTAGTTCAGGGTTTGACATGGCCCTATAGGTCAGGCATGGGTCACCTCTGAGCAGACGGTAAGCGACTGAGAAGAGCTGGAGCTTTTTTAGTCGTGCTTCATAGGTCAATTGTTTAAGGCCCTTAATCCTCTTAGTGAGGTACTTCTGTGGTCTTTCTAGTTGTTGCAGGTGTCTAGTGAGGTACATCCCAAATGGGGCATTGTACTCTATTATGGGCCTAATGAGTGAGGAGTAAAGGGGCACAATCACCTCCTTGGATGTGGATGAGAAACCCTTTGTGATCAAGTGTGCCACATAGAAGGATTTCCTGACTGTTTTGGCTATGTGGTTATCAAAGGAGAGCATGCTATCTACTTGGGTACCCAGGTCCCTAATTACTTCTTCTGTACTTAGTGGATTCCCATCTATGTGGTAATTTGTAAGTACTTTATTTTTCCGAAATGGGATTACTATGCATTTTTTGGCATTTAGCTTGAGGCCGTGACTTTGACACCAGGTGTTTGTTTCTGTGAGACCCTTTTGCAGGATGTCTGTGTCAGCTGGAGAGTCAGTTATTGCACCCAATTTACAGTCATCTGCGAACTTTGTTAGCCACAGTCCCTCAGCCTTTGCCTGTACTTCGGAGAAATATATACCGAACAGGAGGGGTCCCAGGACTGAGCCCTGTGGGACTCCACTTGTGACTGGTTTAGAGTCAGACATGGCGCCTGCCACTCTTACTGTGTGGGTTCTGTCTGAGAGCCAATTGGCAACCCATCTCGTGACATGGGGGTTGATATTTAAGCTGGTGAGTTTGTCTATGATTCTTGAGTGTGGGATGGTGTCAAACACCTTAGCGAGGTCCAGATATGCTGTGTGGACCACCTTCCCTTTATCTATGGCCTTGGTGACTGTTTCGAAGAAGTCAACCAAGTTCATGAGGCAAGATCTGCCTTTAACAAAGCCGAATTTACCTTGATTACTTGCTGAAACCTCTAGCAGAAAAGAATAAGTCACACATAAGAGATTCAATGGATTTTTTGAAGAAAATAAAAAACATTACAGTGGAAACTGACAGTATTTTGGTAACTATTGATGTGGAATCCTTGTACACAGTGCTCCCTCACAATTACTGTATAACAGCAGCTATGGAGTCTTTTAAGAAACATAATCAGGTTACACAGGTACAACTGCAAATGTTAAGCAAGCTCATTAATCTTGTACTGGACTTCAATTTCTTTACTTACAATGGCAAACACTACAAACAAAAAACTGGTATAGCAATGGGGACTGCCATGGCTCCCAGCATAGCTAACATAGCCCTGGGCAAATGGGAGGAGGACTTTGTGTTAAACACAGATTACATGCAGCAGATCACATGCTATTTACGTTTTATTGATGATGTCTTTATTGTGTGGGAAGGTGACACCTTGCAGCTTGGAGATTTTATCACTTACCTCAATCAAACAACCCCCTTCCTGAAGTTTACCTCTTCCCATAGCTGTACTTCAACCACTTTCTTAGATATGCAGATTTCCAAAGACACCAACAATAACAGAATCACCACTGATCTATTCAGAAAACCAACGAGGGTTAACTTATTACTCCACAGTAAAAGTCTACATTCTACAAAAACCAAGTATAATGTAGTGAAGTCCCAAGGCTATAGATTAGCTAGAATTACCACAGAGATGGAACCATTTTTGAGAAACCTGAACAACTTAGAGAATGATTTTCTAGTGAGAGGCTATGAAAGTCAGATGTTAAAAAGCATCCGGGAACCCATTATAGAACTGAAAAGGACTGAAGCACCTTCACTCAAACTCCCCAGTAGAAAAATGTTAAGTAATTCCACAGAGAATAACAAATGCAAAAATAGCTGCATCCTGACATACACGTTGGATTATCACAGTATCAAAAATATTATTGAAGAAAACTGGGACATTGTCCCAGGAAACCCTTTTCTGATTAACATCTTAGGTGAAGCCCCATCATTTGTTTATAGGAAGGCCAGGAACATTAGAAGTTTTGTTGAATTTAAACCTAGGCCATGTGAGAAAAGCACTAAAAGATGTGAAACTAATTGTACATTTTGTATATTTATACAGCAAGGTGATTTTTTTTATTGCCCTTATTTAAAGAAAATCATTAAAACCAGTGCAGGGGGTGACTGTAACACTACAAAAGTAATTTACAGGGCATAGTGCAATGAATGTGATGCATTATATGTGGGCAAGACTGTAAATAAACTCAAGCGTAGGATTTCATGTCATCTGTCAGAAATCCGCTCTGGATGTAAAAATAATGCACTAGCCAAACACCTTTCTCTTCATAAAAGACACACAGGTTTTAAGTTCCAGATCCTGGATCGCATAGACATGGGTGATCTTGAAGGAGACATCCCAAATATTCTGGAGAAACATGAACTCATGTGGCAATTAAAGCTGAACTCTTTTAGGAAGCCTGGACTAAACTACTACTGTTCAATTAAAAGTGCACTGGAACTTAGAAAACTGCCACATTGTTTACATGACTAACTGCATTTTATTTTATTCTACAAATTGGTTTTAAATACCATTTTAAATCATTTGAAATTTAAGTGTATATTTTGTTTCCATCATCATACATACATTTTTTCTTATTTTTATTTTTTTCTGGTTGTTTTTTCCACTTTAATCAAAATGATGTGTAATAACAATACTAATTAATTATACAATTATATAGGTTTTTAGGGTTCTTGTACACAGACCTGAAGAAGTCTAGAAGGATGAAAGTTATCTTTGTTAACAATAGGTTATGAAAAAAGAAATTGATTTTTACATGCAAAATGTATATGTATATATTTATATATATTTTTTGATTGCCAAATTAACTAAGGTTGATACATTTCCAGCCATGTAGTATATTGTCTTGGATAACATTACAGACTTAATAATCTACTTAATAATTTTGTTAAATAAGAGGTATCACATCATTATACAATTTTATTTAAAGTACATAAGGGTTATATATTATTATGACAGCTACTAAGTAGGGCAGGACCAGCTCGAATGTCAGACTGATGGGGGAAGGGATGTGAATTTAACATGTGTACCAATAACACTTTGTTTTACAGCACAATAAACCACTCCCATGCCCGATAAAAGTATATATATATATTTAGAAAGCTTGTGAGGAAATTATTATTCTATTTTTGAATCAACAAAATTCCGTTTGGGTCTACACAGTTCCTCACCTCTTCAAAAACCAAACAGAAGTAGCCTCACACTGTAAATTCAGCAAAATAAATCCACCGTTGATAGGATAAAAAAGATTTAATAAATACACCACTAGATTTTATGTTGAGCGCTTTCACTCGTCACAGCGAGTTTCATCAGAACACAGTTCACAGTGTTCTGATGAAACTCGCTGTGACGAGTGAAAGCGCTCAACATAAAATCTAGTGGTGTATTTATTAAATCTTTTTTATCCTATCAACGGTGGATTTATTTTGCTGAATTTACAGTGTGAGGCTACTTTTGATTACTCTATTTTTGTTTTACTTGGATCGCTTGCCTGTGTACTTAATAAAGGGTTTTCGACTGGAAACAGACTGCCTGCCTTGCTTGTATTACTTTTGAATACTTAGTAATGCTGTACAATTATATATTTTCTATTATTACTTTTTGTTTTATTTTGTTTTGACTTAAGACAAGTTTACGTTCGCTACTTCTACTACTATTGTCTGATCTGATTAATATACAGTGATTAACTAGAAATATATGGACTGAAAATCTTCCACACAGAGAAGTTTCTTACACTGTTTTGTTTTTGGACCCAGTGCACTTTAGTGGGTTGTTTTGAGACTTTGGGGATACCACGGAGATTACTTGTTTTTTGTTGATACTCTGGCTATTACAGACCACCTGGCAGTTGATGGAGTGAGACCCCTTGTGATTCAAGTAACTCCTTCCCAGTTCTCCAGGTAGGACCTTTATTTTAATGAGGGTACAGTTTATGGTCCTAGAACCTTAGTGAAAGGGGGTCTATCATAAAACTCCTGCATAGTGCTAGCTCTCTCCTCTGGAGTATGTGGGAACCATATCTGGTCCCTCACATGCTGCAGCATGGCATTTAGGAACTGATGGAACACTTGTGTGGCAAAGACCTGAGATAGTTCCACTGTTTCCTCAGTTGGTCACTGAAAGGTTCCTTTTGCTCCTACAAAGCCACACATACATTGGTATCCACTGGGATAGGTAGTCAATGCCTTCCACATGGACAAGTGTGACACATGTCCATGATTTTTTGCATGATGTTCCTGTTCATCCAGTACTGATCCACTATGCTGGCATCATGGAGGCCATGAAATGTTAAGGATAGCTGGACAACATACTTTTCCATGGATGACGTTGTGCAGTATCAAGCAAAGTACATGCAATGAAAGCCTCATGCAGATACACATTTGCAATGGCTTCGGCAACCCCAAGCATATTTGCACAATGTATTCCATCTGAACCAGGCTATTTGACTGAGTTCAAATCTAAAGTGAGTGCAGCATCACTGAGTGGCATTTAGACATTAAAATTCTCTGCCTCATCTTGTTTTGCCTTATTATTATATGTCTTGATTAATTATGCAGTCATCTACATTCAACATTTGACCTCATTACTTGGATGAGCCACATCGCATAGCTGTCCTTTGTGAATCACACCCACTGTGATGTGTCCACTTATTATGCAAATTCACTTATTGTGATGTGGCAAAGTTTTCTGAATCTGGTCATCTTTCTTGATGAATTTAAAGTAAAAAATGAAGCATAGTGAGGTACATTTCTGACTGGGTAAGAGACTGTTTCGTATGGATAATGAAGACAAGAGACACTTTCAAAACATGTCGGTCAAATTATTCATTGCGTGACAAGGCCAAGAGCTACATTTAAAGAGTATAAATGCATTTGTTAATATACAGAAATAAAAATCATATCACCGAGTACTGGAAGTGAAATGCTGCCTGCTATGTAAAAATGCTGTGGCGTATTTCTGTTTTAAGTGTTGGTTGTTTTAACTGCGTTATTATAATCAGGATGTTTATCATCACCAGTGTGACCTTAGCATTTTTCTGCTGTTTACAACAAACCTTAAAATATCTCTGTCCTTGAAAGAGAGCTGCAAAACTGGCATTTTATGTAGAAAAAGCAAACGTTCATCTGCTCTGCTTTCATTAGAAGCATTTAGTCAACAAAGGTAACTCTAATGCATTTGACTGCCAACCTTTTTGTCAAAGCTCATTTATTCATGAATACAAGATTAAATGGAACTTTAGAGAAGTTTTTTTTTCAATTTGAGACAAAAGAGCACCCATACGCCTGTGCAGAAAAAGTTTTCAAGCTTCATCTCAGTTATATTCCACATCTGATGAAGTTTGACTGTGCACTTACAACAGATTGGGCTTTAATAAAAGAGCCACAAATCCTTTGATCAAATGCCCTACAGAAATGCATTGTTTTTTGATGAGAGCAACATTCAAAGTCGAGAAGCAGGCCTTCACTTTTGTAGCACCATGAGCGTGCCCCCCAGGACAATTCAGCATATAGATGCTTTTTGGCATTTGCTCTACAGTGAATAATATTACATCCTGTCAACTCATTTAACATTTGCTTTTCTGGGTGAATACACAGATGAACAGACAGACAGATACACATGCACATGAGCACACACACACTCACGCGCACACATGCACACACACACACACACACACACACACACACACACACACACACACACACACACACACACACACAGACACACACACCAGATTTCTTACAGCAAAAGGTTGAGCAATACTGACACATCTACTGTTATTTCACCGTTATAAAAAGATGACATAATTTTGTAGCATACCCTTTAAAATACTAGAGATTAAAGCCTGCTTAGCATAAAAATATTATTCTAGCATTTCTATTACTCTTATACAAACTTAAAGTGTTGTTTGGAGAAATGAAAAGCACTATCACTTTTTCAAAACCAGAAATGAAAGTTGCACTTCGATTGCAGTTTCTTTAACCTGAATGCCTTTCTATTTTAATTATGAGAATAAAGAGTGTAATGGAGTCCAGTAAAGCCAGGCCTTAATTAATCAGGTCCATTAATTACAGCTACAGTTCACTTTCCTCTTACTCAGATGCTGAGAGATGTTAGAATTAGTATAGATACAGAATCACATGGGTGCAGGGAGCACACCAGACACAGCACCCTGCATGTAGGGGTGCAGGGTGCATGGCAGGCACAGCAGCTCCACCTGCAGGGATGTAGAAAATACAACAACTATAGCCCCCTCTATTTGCAAGGGTGTGGGTAGCAGAGGATGCAGACCACATTCAACATGCAGGGGTGTAGACAGCAAGCAGGCACACCACCCACATACCTCTCAACCTTTCAGATTTTCACAGAATGTCAAGATTTTTGACCTGTTACTGTTAATGGTTCTCTGAAATCATTAAGGATACAAGTCACTAAATAATGAGATATATCTGAATTTCAGATGTTATATCCTTCAGAAAATGCATTCTAACACATATCCTGTTTTTCTAGTAACTTTCTAAGTTTATAAGAGCAATATTTAAAGTCAGTCTCTATTTCTGGAGCTCCCCCCCAATTATGTTAGGCTTTGTCCAGAGTTATGAGATGTATGAGCCCCCTCCAGGTGCAGGGGTGCAGGGAGCTTAGCAGGCACATCCCCCTCTATGTGTTACTCTTCTGTAAAAACACTTGAGGTTGTTTCTCTTGTTAAAGTCAATATTTTAAGGAGTTGCCTTTATAATATTGATAATGTGTGCCACAATGTTGTTTGTTCAATTAATAGCCAAAAATCCATGAATAGGATCAGTTAATAGGTCAATGTGGATGACCATGCCCATCCTGTGGGAGGAAGGGACAGACTGGGTCCATCCAGTGTCATAATCTCTCAGTAGAAAGGTTACTTTATTATAATCATTACTGTGTGTTTGTGTGAAACAGATGGCATGCATTACTATGATGATTATTTTTTGTTTATGACAATCTGGAATCTGAGTTGCACAGTCAGTAAAGTGACTGTAATTGATAAGTATGTAGGTCACCTGTAGATAAAAGTGACTTAACTCTGCTGTGGTTTCAGTACTGCTAATCAGCTATCACTGTGTTGTAGAAGTGGTATCACACAATGCATTATATCAGCTGACATCAGTATAGAAACAGTATTACTATGACTTATGCTTTCATGAGTGTGAGTATGGGGGGGGGTGTTGGTATTTTTAAGAATAATAAATTCCTTTCACTTTCCTTTATAAACATCAGCACTGCACACAATAAGTGGTTGTCTTTGGTGATCTGGAAGGAACACTGTGTGTGAAACCAATTGTCCACTGGTAGAGCAGAGCATTGAGCAGCATGGCCACTCCAAACCATTTGGCTGTGGTTGATTTTTGGCTTTGGCTTATTTGCTGTGGAGTCTGTATGCCTTTCTGTCTCTGTTATGCTGTAGTTTCATCCAGGACCTCAAATATGTGGTGTAAGTGATTGGTGTTATTCAAATTTGTCTGTAGATAAGTGAGCAGTGTATGCATATGTGCATCTTGTGACAGATCCACTTTGTCAAGGGCAATGGCTTTTCACAAACACACTAACACTGCCCCTGACAAGTCAGGTCTCTCACAAAATGCAATATCAGTATGTGTGTGTGTGTGTGTTTAGTAAAAAATAATTCCACTGATTTTTATCTCAGGACACACAGTAGTGTTAAGCACATATATTGTTTTTCATCTTTCAAAAATAAGACAAACTTGAGTGTGTGTGTGTGTGTGTGTGTGTGTGTGTGTGTGTGTGTGTGTGTGTGTGTGTGTGTCGGGGGTGGCAGTTGGGGGGTATAGTGGATGTGTATGGTATAGTCATTATGTCTCTAATTTTTCTTACAAATCTCACAATCAAGTATTTGCTGCATATGAAGTTTTACATGTAATGTGATTCAGCTGTGTGTGTTTTCTATTAAATGTGCACTAGATGAATTTTTTAAATATTTATATATAGTTTAGGTATTACAGATACCAGATATTTTGTGAAGAATTAAGTTTAAAGCAGCTAGCTTGCACATTGAATAACACTACTAACACTAAATAAAATCTTGCCTTAACCCCAGAAACTACCCTTGCAGACCCCTGTTAAAACACTATCATTCATCCTAAACAGCCCACCCTATTACAGGACTGGATAACATGGATATGCAATTTCCAAATGTCTCTCTGCTACCTTGGTAGATATGGGCATCCTAAGGCCATGTAGCAGTTGTCTTGTGTTCTCAGACAAAGAAAATTCCACACTATGTGAGAGATGTAAATATACAACTTCCTTGGAGATAAAAGATGTCACATAGAAACAAAGTTGTCAGGAATACCAAGACTGCATCCCTTACATACACTGTCCACCACGCACAGATTGCCTTGTGCTGAGGCACTTAAAAGAAACCTTTCCAAATCTCAATGACCTCCAAAATCACCTAATGATACCTCAGCAGTCACTAAAACACACACCAAAGCAACAGCAAACATCTCATATAATCCCTCCCATGACTCTATTCAACAGGAACCTGGATGAGTGGATGGGGCACTGTAAATTCATACTGAGGATAGAGCCCACAACCCTACTGGACATTGGCAGACATCACAAAATGCAATCTTGGGTATTAACTAACATTTCTATGGTATTACATTAGGATTAAATGGCTAGGCTTAAATTGACCTCTGGGTCAATAGCCTAGTAATCTCCTAAGATCGTATGAGCTTATGTGCAAAATAAGCACCACCAGAAAAGTACAGTTTTGTACCTACCATAAATGTAGATGTTCGAGGATCCACATTGCTGCAGTCCTAACTATTGGGTAGTCCGCTGTCCAGTCGGCCCGAATACCAAAGTATATGGCTGACGTCGGTCAGGGCGCATTAGACTGACGTCAGTACGTCAGGGTACTAATGCGCATGACCGACGTCATATCCTCAGTCTTTTCTTGCCCCAGATGTCAGAAGACCCTGAAAAGCTAAGGCCAAAACCAAAATTCCAAACATACCTGCACCAAAAATATGTACAATATATACAAAATTACCAGAATATAACCTCACCTACACAACCACCCTTAAACACAGGGGAAGGAGGGAGGGTAAATTGGACTGCAGCAATGTGGATCCTCGAACATCTACATTTATGGTAGGTACAAAACTGTACTATGTTCTTCATTCCACATTGCTGCAGTCCTAACTATTGGGTAGAATCCCAAAGCAGAGGTAAGGGAGACTGGCAAATCATAAGGAAGCAGGAACTGACAACATGCCTTGCAAAATAGCTGTGGCAAAACCAGCCCTAGACTTAGAGTAGAGAGGAAGGTGATAATGCTTAGAGAAAGTATGCACTGAACTCCAAGTAGCTGCCTCCAAAATATCCTTAGTGGCCACCCCCCTTAGAAATGCTGTAGAAGTGGCAGTAGCCCTAGTGGAATGAGGCCTAATTCCAGTTGGAATCTCCTTGCCATGATGGGAATAACAAAATGCAATGCAAAACCCAATCCACCTAGAAATAGTTTGTTTTGACACAGGCTTGCCCTCAAACAACTGCTGAGACTGCCTAAAATCCTTAGTCCTGCTCAAATAATAACGCAATTGCCTGTGTACATCTAAAGTGTGCAAAATCTTTTCCCCTTTATTTTGGGGATCTGCATAAAAAGTAGGCAAATGAATAGAAACCACCTTAGGCATAAAGGAAGGATTAGTACGTAAAGATACCCTATCCTTATGAAAAATCAAAAAAGGCTCTACCGCCATAAGGGCCTGCAACTCAGAAACCCTTCTTGCAGAAGTAATGGCCAACAAAAAAAACAGTCTTCCATGACAAATATTTCAATTCAGCAGTAGCCAAGGTTGTAGAGTAAGTTTCTCCAACACAAAATTGAGATCCCAAGCAGGAGTAGGAGCTCTCTGGGGTCTTATATTCTTTGCCCTCTAAGAAATTGCTTGAACAAAGGATGCGAAAACAATGGTGGGTCACAATCATAGTGAGCTGAAATTGCTGCAGCATGAATCTTAATGGAAGAGAAAGACAAACCTTTGTCCAATAACTCAGTAAGATATTGAAGAGCCACACTCAAATTAGGCTCAGAAATCTCCAAATTGTTTGCTGCACTCCAAAATAAAAATCTCTTCCATTTTTCTTTTCCTTGTACTAGGTCTTCTGGCTTCCATAATCACATTTAAAACTTGTTGAGGAAGTTGAGACCTGCTGTCTTTCAAAACAGAATATGCCAGGCTGTTAGATGAAGAGATTGAAGCTTGACATTGAGCAGGTGACCGTCCCTCTGAGACAACAGGTGTGGAATCAAGGGTAAAGGCCATGGAGACTTCCTTACCAGACTCCTCAGTAATGGGTACCAGTGCTGCCGAGGCCAATCTGGAGCTATTAAAATCATCCTTGGCTTGTCTTGTCTGACCTTTAGAAGCACCTTTGGGAGAAGAGGCAGAGGTGGAAAAGCATACACATGAAGATTTTTCCAACTGAAAGAAAGAGCATCCACTTTCCAAGCTGTGTGATGAAACCTCTTTGTGCAAAACTTTGGCAGCTGGTGGTTTAGTGGAGAAGCGAACAGATCTATGTCTGGAGTTCCCCATGACACTGTCAATTTTTGAAATACATGAAGATCCAGTTTCCACTCGTGGGGATCCATGATTTGTCTGCTTAACACATCTGCTAAGGAGTTCTGTGCTCGGCAGAAACCTTGCCTGAAGAGTTAGTTGCAAGCTGAGCGCGTCTCCCATAAAATCATTGCTTGCCTGCACAATGGGTAAGAATGTGTTCCCCTTGTTTGTTGATGTACCACATGACAGTTGTGTTGTCTGTTAGAATCAACACCTGCCCTGGAAGAAGTAACTCCTTGAAAGCCATTAATGCAAACTGGACTGCTAACATCTCTTTCATGTTGATATGTAGATGCTGTAGTCTGGCAGGCCACTTGTCTTGTATCCACTTTCCATTTAGATGAGCTCCCCAAGCAATGTCTGAGGCATCTGTCGTTCGAATCTGACTCGCCTCTGGCGGGTCACAGAGAGTCCCTTGTTTAGGTGACATTCCTGAGCCCACCACAAAAATTCCTTTTGAATGCAAGGTATTATTTGAATGACAGTGTCCAAATCCTGGCAGTGCTGTGTCCATACATTTTTGAGATACCATTGCAGCTTCCTCATATGCAGTTTGGCATTGGGAAGCACCAGAATACAAGATGC
Source organism: Protopterus annectens (assembly GCF_019279795.1). Taxonomy (NCBI): domain Eukaryota; kingdom Metazoa; phylum Chordata; order Ceratodontiformes; family Protopteridae; genus Protopterus; species Protopterus annectens. Next base: position 1,366,004,506 of record NC_056746.1, read on the forward strand.
CATGAACCCTAAGGCTTGAAGGACTGTCCTTGCAGTCAGCCGGACTGAAGAGATAGTTGATGGAAGTAACTGGAAAGATTCTTTTGTTTGTCCGGGGTTAAAAGGCCATCTGGGCTGCTGTATTCAGTCTCACACCCAGAAAGCACATGTCTTGAGAGGGTACTAGACTGGACTTTATTTCGTTCACAGAATACCCTAGGCATCTTAGCACTGCTATGACATAATCCAAATGCTGTAGAAGGTCTTCCTTTTCTTGAGCTAGAATCAGGCAGTCGTCCAAGTAAGGATAGATTTGAATTCCTTTTAGCCTGAAGTAAGCTATCACTGGAGCCAGAACCTTTGTGAATACTCTAGTGGATAAGCCAAAGGGCAATGCAGAGAACTGATAATGAGAATTTCCAGCTCGAAACGCAGATACTTCCTGCAACTTAGTCTTATAGGCACATGAAGGTAAGCTTCCTTGAGATCTAAAGTTACCATCCAGTGATCCTTGCCCAGCAGAGGTAAAAGCTGTTGTAACGTCAACATTTTGAACTTGGGAATGTCCAGATAAGTGTTGAGGATAGATAAATCCAAAATTGGCCTCCACGTGTTCCCCTTCTTGGTACTAGGAACAGGCGAGAATAAAATCCTAGGCCCCTTTCTGGCACAGGAACTGGCTGAATGGCCCCTATGTGGAGCAACAGAGAAATTTGCTTGTGAGCCTCTTGTCTTTGTAGAGGAGGAATGTCTGGCATGCCTTTGAAAGGAGGCATGGTATGGAAATAAAACCTGTAACCGTGGTGAATGATATCCAGAACCCATCTGTCTTGGGTAATTAAATCCCAATTTTCTTTGAAAAGAGACAGCCTTCCTCCCAAAGGTGCTGCCAGGCGAGAATGTACTGGCAGCTGAAAAGGCAGGTCATTGGGTCTGCAGGACTGACCCTGCCCTCACCAGAAGTCTGAGCAGGGAACTCCTGTCCTAGGCCTAAAAGAACCTTGAGCTCTGCCCCTACCACGCCTAGACCTACCCCTAGACTGGGAATCATAAGCAGGATAAGTCCATCCCTTAGTAGGCCAATTTCTACTAAACTGAGGCTGCACCTGCAAAAATCCTTAACAGTTTGCATAGACTTAGCCTTGTCCTCCATTTTCTTTAAGACTGCTTCCACAGGCGAACCAAACAACACATCAGACTGCAAAGGAGCATCCAAAATCCTTGTTTTAACATGCTCAGCTAAATTCTGATCTCTCAACCAGGCATGCCTACGAAGAACAGAACCAGTGGCAGCCACCTCGAGGAGGCCTGCACAGCATCAAAACCACATTGCAAGGAATGTTTACCCACCTGTTCAGACACATGAACTAAATCCTGCAACTCTTTACACTCAATACCTTCTGCCAGAGCATCCACCTTAGATTTCAATTGTGAAAGGAGATAATTCTGATATTTTAACATGTGAAACTGACAATTCAACGCCCTCATGGCTAAAGTGGAAGAAGTATACACTTTCTTTCCCCATCCAAAGCCCTTGCCTCTTTATCAGGAGGAACAGGATTTTTAACAACAGAGGCCTTCACACCTTTAGGCCCCTGAGAGACAGTTTCGGGTCTGCCCTAGGACTCTTAAAAGATACTTATGAGCTTCAGGCACCCTATAGTACCTATCCGGTTTAACTGGGGCAGGAGGCAAAGAATCAGGATTGAGGGAAGCCTCTGCAAAACATCTTCCACCACATTCAGAACAGGAGGTATAGCTAAAGGCCTATGCTGGGGTAAAACAAGAATTCCCTAAGCCTCTTCCTGGAATCAGAGAAATCTTGACCTTCCCATTTAAAATGCTCCCTCATGGAATGCAGAGTCTCTGAAAATGAAAATCCTCAGGAGGAGAAGCTGAAGGAGTAGAATCATCCACATCAGAATCAGAATAAGGAGGATACTCCTGCAAGTCTTAAGACTCAGTAGCCTCGAACATTGCTCAAAACTCTCAAACTCAGGTTCCACCCTAGGCCTCTTATCAGGAGGGGCATAGAACCTCTAATCATAGTAATCAAATCCTCTGCCATTTTAAGCATATGTTTCTTAGGCAAAGACCCTGAAGCACTAGGAGAAACCCCCACTGAAGTTAAACTTGGCCTGCCTCTCAAAGAAGCCTTGGAAACAGAAGGGAGGCACTAACCACCTTAGGAAGAGAGGAAGAACAGCCACCTGAGAAGCCCCTCAGCCTGGCCTACTTCCTGCGAGGATACATCCTGTAACAGTAAAGTCTCTCCCTGAGACTCCAAAGAAACACCTGGCAAAACCTCCGGCTCCACTGAGCCTTCTAAAGATCCGACGCGTCTGGGACTGTCGGTTCTTCCACTCTAGGCTTTGCTGCTTTGTCCTTGCGCTTTTTGAGCCTCCGGCGGCATTTTATAATTACAACGCTTCCCAAAACTAACCTGGCACAGTCTAACCTTCTCTTAATAGTGCGTTTGTTAAATCTAGCACAAGAGCGGCATCCAACAACGTCGTGCTCAGGCCCTAAACAAGGTATACACAAAGTATGGTAATCCCTATGAGGTATCTGTTTCCCACAAGAAATACAGTTATTCACTTTTTCTGACATCCGGTTAAATACTGAGGCAAGAAAAAACAAAATATTCAACTGTCATTCGGTCTGAAACTCTGACTTCAGAAACTTTCAGAACGCCAACCTGCACTCGCAAAATTGCTTCTGCATTGGACCATGCGGCAAAAAAGACTGAGGATATGACGTCGGTCATGCGGTACCCTGACGTACTGGCGTCAGTCTAATGCGCCCTGACCGACGCCAGCCATATATTGTTTGGTACGACTGGACAGCGGACTACCCAATAGTTAGGACTGCAGCAATGTGGAATGAAGAACATCACTATATCCAGGGATCTAAACTTTGTTTGTGACAGAAACAGAATGTTCTGGAGAGACAAGTGTGTCTCAAAGGATCCTTGCATTATGGAACAGACTCCCCATCCATGTAAAATAGAGTTCATCCCTGATTCTATTCAAATGTAACTTTGACAACTGAATGGAAAATCATAAATTTACCTCTAGTCTGGTCTCTAAGTCCCTTATGGACAGAAGCTGTCAATAAGAAAAGTGTTATCCTAACTAACACTTTCCCTCCTCACAAATGCTGAGTTAACTCCCTACTAACATGACTCTCCTAGAGATGCCCATGATACTTGGGACCCAAATGGTTTGGGGTACATGGCTAGGCTTGTAAGGGCCCTAGTGGTTGCAGCCTATTAACAACCTTTGAACCTATATTTTGTGATTGAATGTAAAATGTCTTACACAAAAAGTAATAGACTGAACTGTACATATTGCTAGATATATCATCGTCATATTTCTATTTTATAATGTTGAAACAGGAGTGCACGTATGGGGCATTACTATCTGAAGTATTTTCCATTTCAGCATGATACTGTCATTTGTGATCATATAATGTGACTGTGTATATGCAACTGGCTGACAGTACATTAGGTACAATAGTAGCATCTGCAGATTACAAAACTTACAAAGTACTGTATCTAGTGCAATGTGATCTAGCTGTTACTAAAGGCAGTATATGTGTCTATGAACATGTTGAAATTCATTACTGAGGTCACTGTGCCTTTCATTTTCCCTGCAGAACACATCATAAATGTCACCGAAATTGTCTATGTTCTTTGGGAGGGCAAGCTATGTACAACAACAAATAGCAATTACATGATTCATGAAAAACAACCACTGACATGGTTAGTTTGTGGGGAAGGGAATGTATAAGTGTCCAATAGCAGGAGGTTAACATAAATTATTGTGGTCATTGTTTTCTTTTTTTTTTGTTACATTCCTCACAAGCAAATATCAGCACTGTACAAGGAAGATGGGTATCTATTTGGCTATCTATTG